>NC_046383.1:4762682-5047252 GCF_011125445.2 Fundulus heteroclitus
AATGGGTTCTGTTCTCACTAACTTCGGTCGCTGTTCTCTGTCTGCATTCTGCTCATAGTTTGCCTTGAATAGGCTGTTTTGTCTGTGTTTGCAAAAGTAAGAAGATAAAACAGAAGCTCTTGTGTTTTTTTCTGTTTTCCTTATCTCATAGCTCAACGGAAGAGGTCATTGCACTATTCATCTCCATAGCTTTTGTTGGGGATGCAGTGAAAGGCACTGTCAAAAGTAAGTCCAGAAAAGGTCAGAATACATTGGCCATGTTGTGAATCTGGGTGTGAAATATAGAAAATGAAAAAAACAGAAAACATTAGTTATCACAATGTAGTTTTCTGACGTACAGAGGGCCAAAAGTGTCAAAATAATAAAGTTATGGATAAAAACTTGGCATGTTTGATTATTCAAATAAAAATGTACTACATGTAAATACATAGAAAATGCATTTTCTTTCTAATATGCATTTAGATTTATGTAAATTTCAATACATCAATTTAAAATACACCTACATAATTTAATTTGAAAAACCTTGTTTAAATTGTATTTTATTTCTTGCGCTACAGTCCATCATGACAAAAACCTAAACCAATAAACAAAATAGACCCCTAGATCTGATTGTGGAAATGCGTAGGAGCTCAACGTCAGGCCAATTAAATTGTGGTTCATTATATATGCCACTCAGGACAATGAAATAATTAAAAAGACTTGAATACTTAATTAGCTATACTTTTGAAATATAACTAATACAAAATGTAATTACTATTAAAATGTCTTTAAATTGTGACCATATACATCATTTTCTGATGGATAGTAGCACAGAGTGAAATGGTTGTATGTGGAGAACATGATATTCGAACAGACACAGAGATGTTCTAGTCTTTAAACCTTTATTGTTGGAAATGACGATGATAGGAGTCAGGACAGGTAATGACTGTATCGGCTGATGAATGTTAATGGCAAAGTGACGATGGTAGGAACTGACTTGACCAGGCGATGCAGGCCGATGGCTCACCAAAGCAGGGAGAGCTGGCAGCAGCACACACAGGAACGTAGCGCAAACTAAACGAGCACACAGTCACTAGTAATCCACACTTAATGAGGACAGGCCATTTGCAGAAAACTCTAGAGTCTGGAAGACCGGGAGCAACATTCAGGCAGTGCAGACAAGACATGACGTTCTAGCAGGGAGTGGTTGAGTAAGGCAGGTATACAGGCAGTGAACCAGGTGGAACCACTTAAAGGTAATTAGTGGCAGCAGGTTAAGATGATTATGGTGCTGAGTGGTGGCTGGTAGGGGATTGAAGTGACTGCAGCGTGGAATAGGAATAATTAATACAAAATAAAACAAATACCAAAATCAATAAAAAATAGACATTTAAGTAAATTGTGTACTTAAATATGAACATTCAAATAGTTTTTTGCATAATTTTCATGTATTCAATATCTTTTCTAAAAGTTTACTTAAATAATCACATATATATGTATTTATTAAGAAATTACATATCTTATATTCGATTTTGGCAATTTGGGGCCTCCATATTGACTAAAGGCAGACATTCTTCTGATTTTTCTGTTTTAACTACAGTTTATCTCTTAGCAGAAAAAAACATTTTTACAGTTAGCTGGAAAGTAAGAAGTTACAAAAATGGAGAATAAAAACAAAATGGTTTGATATAGGGCTGCACAGTGGAGCAGTGGCTAGCACTGTTTCTATCGCAATTTGTTCAAACTATGGTTTTTTTTCTCTCCATGTGTTTGCCCACAGTTTTTGAACACTTCTACCATGGGCCAACACTGGCAACCACGAACAGCACAGTGGTGCTTCAGCAGATTAATGAGATTCTGGAGAAGATCGAGAACCAGACAACAACCGTGCCACAGTATAACACGTCACATCAAACAGAGAAAATGTTAGTGTTCTTGCCGGAGACACTGGTGGAATGCACCAGAGAAAGGCCCATTCTCTGTCTGCTGCTCATGTTAGGGACTTTGTGGCTGGGCTACGCACTCTACCTCATCAAGAGGAGGTATGGTTTGACCACACACTGGCTTATATTTCTCATGTTTGATAAAATTATTCACTGATGGCCTCTTTTAACTTTGCATAAAATATACTAAAACCTCATACTTAGTTTCTCCTTAATAGGAATACCAAACTATTGCATATCTGGCTTGGATTTCAATGGTGTAGAAAGCTACTTTATTTTATATTTATATGAATAACATTCAAGTAGTGCCTAAAGCAGTTGACACTTCAACATATGCAAAATGTTCTCATTATGTAAGTATGGCCATATACTTCAATTTTACATTCATAAGACCACCCAAAATGTATCCAGGTATTAATATTTCAAAATTAATTGAGATTTCCTTTTTGGAGCTAGAACTTCTTTCTTGATGAGTGGCATTTATATCCACATTTGCATTTTGGGGTTTGTTTCGCGTGTTTTCCACTAAAAACATATTAAGTTCTGGGACATAGAGCCTGTCTCATCCTTACAATGGTATTTTTGCTAGACACTGGAATTGCAAAAATGCATCATAAAAGCTATCCTGGTAAACATCTATAACCTGGGGTGAAAAGCATAAAGGATGGCTTACAAGACAGAACTGCTCTCTCTAGAGCAGTGTTTTCTCAACCCTCTTCCTCAGGGCCCACTGTCCTTCATGCTAGATGTGCCTCCTCTCCAGCACACCTGATTTGAATGATAGCATCATCGCCTGCATGCTATTAGGTGCGGCAGAACCCTGTTAATCACCTATTCATTTAAGTCATGTGTGTGGCAGACGAGGAAAACACCTAAACATGCAGGACAGTGAGCCTTAAGGAACAGGTCTGAGAAGAAACGCTGATTTAAAGTCAGTGCAACATTCCTCTTTAATAGAAATCAACGACTTCGGGCATTAATGTTTAAAAAAAGAGTGCACCACCCCTTAAATACCTCCTAAGTAAAAGCCAATATTTCATTCGTGTTGCACATCAGTTTAGGCTGACATGAGAACAGGAGGAGGGGAGCATTACGTCAGCTGTTTCTTTCAGTTCAAAGCATCTCTTTTTGCTCATGTCAGGATAGTAAATAGTCAAACTTTAATTTCAGCTTCCTTCTGAATAATAATCTGAGGCAACTTGAAAGAATCCTCATACAATTGTAATATATTTAAGCATTTAGTACAACCTTAGTTGTGCAACATTGCTTTCCAACTCTCCATCTGGGGAAGTTTGAAGAGCATCTGTTAGAGATCATTATGGTGCATTAAATCACTAAACACATTTACACATTTGTTCTGTCCAGCAGGGACGTTTTAGTGAAAAAGTACTTTGGGTTGTACACAAGTGGATTTTTGTGACACCCTGCTTTTTGATACAAAAAATATGTAGTCACACATCCCAGGATTCAGATATACATGACCTACATGGAAATGTTATGTTCATTACATTTACTGCCATTCATGACTTCACATATTTTGTTGTTCTCATTAATAAACAGTAAGTTTAGCAGGCAACCAGTGTGATGCTTCTCGTATAACAGACTGCATAAAAGTTTGTAGAAACTATGTGATGCTTTCTTCCCCATGCAGCCCATATCTGAACGGTAAAATCAGAGAGGTGGTGTCCTGACTGTGCTTTACCTATCTCCGTGGTGATATTCTCCTTCATTGGCTCCTATCTTTTCATTGACATACAGCGTGAGTACAGATCCGTCGAATCAAAGCATTGATAGAAGATTACCCTTGAGGTTTACACTTGCAACCTTGGCACATAACACCTTTTGTGATTCAACGCTTCTGTGGCTTTTGATATATTCAAAAGGCAAGATATTAATGTTCGTAAAACAATGCCTGCATGCAAGAAAGGATCCTGGTTTTAATTTCCTATTTTATCATGAGCTATGTGTGCTGTGAATGTGTTGATAATATATTTTCTCTCCTGTTAGTTCCTGTTTTCAGTGTCCATGATGGTCCAATCTTCAAGTAACCTGCATTTGAAAAGCTGTCAGGACTGACGGCTCTTAGCGCGGTCGGACTAGGTTTCCTCCTTGCGCTGCTAATCTTTATCGACCAGAACATCGTTATCTCACTGACACACGTACCAGAACACAAGTAAGGCCCCACTTTTATGTTTGAATACAGTGGACAAGACAAGAAAGTGTGACATAAATTATGCCCAATCTCATTCGTAATAGCTTCTGATTTAGAACTAAAGGACTGCTGCTTCTAGACTGCCGAACAAGTGTGTGTGTGTGTATGCACATTTTCATTCACCAGGTTGTTAAAAGGTACAGCGTTCCACTGGGACTTAATGCTGACTGGCTTCATCAACATCCTCATGTCCTGTCTGGGGTTGCCATGGATGCACGCTGCCTTTCCTCATTCCTCCCTCATACACGCCCGTCAGCTTGCCAAAGGGAACAGCATGTAGAAAACGGACCACCTCTACACAACGTGAGTAAAGTTAAAATAAGACCCCCCCCCACACCAAAAAAAAAAACATAAACAAATAATAATATTAGTAGGCAGTCCAAATCCTTTCAAACCCTCTCCATATGTAACAGTTCTGCTAATTTTATTAGCGCTCTCAAGCAAGCTGAGATACAGATTCTTTTCAATTATATAAAAGCCCTTCATAATCAAACTCCATCATATATCAGAGCTCTGATTACCCCGTATGTTCCTAACAGAGCACTTCGCTCTCAGACCGCAGGTCTGCTGGTGTTCCTAGAGTCTCTAAAAGTAGAATGGGAGGCAGATCCTTTAGCTATCAGGCTCCTCTCCTGTGGAACCAACTCCCAGTTTTGGTCCGTGAGGCAGACACCCCGTCTACTTTTAAGACTAGGCTTAAAACTTTTCTTTTTGACAAAAATTATAACTAGTGACTCATGTTACTCTCAGCTACCTTTATAGTTTTACTGCTATAGGCTTAGGTTACTGGAGTATATCAGGATCTAATTTCTCACTATATTGAGTTCTACTGTTCTTCAATTATGCATTATGTGTTGTCATTTCTGCTTTAACTTTATGTTCTCTCTCTTTTCTCTTCATAGTAGGTACACCTGGTCTGTGCGTTCTGTTAACTGTGACATCATCCAGAGTAAGACGGCTCACCCGCTACTACCATCTAATGTAGAACAGATTACTAGATCAATGTGTGCTTCTGTGCTTTTTTTGTTCTCTTGTTGTGTCTCTGTTCTGTCTTCTGTAACCCCCAGTCGGTCGAGGGCAGATGACCGTTCATACTGAGCCCGGTTCTGCCGGAGGTTTTTTTCCCGTTAATGGGTGGTTTTCTTCCCACTGTCGCTTCATGCTTGCTCAGTATGAGGGATTGCAGCAAAGCCATGTACAATGCAGATGACTCTTCCTGTGGCTCGACGGTTCCCCAGGAGTGAATGCTGCTTGTCGGGACTTTGATGCAATCAACTGGTTTCCTTATATAGGACATTTTTGACCAATCTGTATAATCTGACCCAATCTGTATAATATGATTGAACTTGACTTTGTAAAGTGCCTTGAGATGACATGTTTCATGATTTGGCGCTATATAAATAAAATTGAATTGAATTGAATGAATTGAAAATGGTATAAACATTGTACTTGTACTTGACATTGGTTTGTACTTGAATAGTCCAACGATCCCCAAAGCACTTACACTGCAGTCAGTAGAGTTACATCGACACCCTGTGGTGGTGGTGGTGGTGGTGAGCCATGTTTATAGCCACAGCTGCCCTGGGCCAGACTGACAGAAGCAGGGTTGCCATACACCCTCTTAGCCAAGGACACAACAACTGAGTGGGTCAGAGCAGGGGATTGACGGTTACAGGGCGAGCTCCCTAACTCTTGTGTCCAAAATGCATAAATAAAACATTATGGATAAAATTGATTTAGGGTCTCGGACCCCTCTACCAGACCAAAGTTTTTTGAGGGCCTAACAGATTTTCTTCCAGGATTGCCTTCTATTTAGCTCTGTCCTTCTTTGCAGAAAATCCCTCCCTGCTTAAGAAAATAAACCCTACAGGAGGACAGTGCCCCCACCACCACTTCCCTCTGGGGATTGTGTGTCCAGGATGATATGCAGTTGTTACAGTTACGCCTTTTCCCCAAATATTGTGTTGGTTTAATCTCACCAAAGCGTGTTCTGCCACATCTTTCTTAGCATCTCCTACATGACTTGTGCCAAACTGCAAGCTAGATTTCTAAAAGCCCTTCTTTAACAACTGCATTTTTTTGTCACTCTAAAGGTTGAATTTATTAAGTGGTGCAACTAGTCGTCATTGTTTGACAAATTCTCCCAACTGAGCAGCATATCTCTGCAGCTCTTCTAGAAGAACTGTGGCCCTCTTAAGTTTTTTTTTTTCTCTGATTAATGAATCTACTTGCCTGGCCTGTCAAATAAGGTGCAAGGAAGTCTTGGCAGGTTTGCTGTTGTGCTAAACCTTTTCATTTTCCAATGATGGATTTTACAGTGCTCTATAAGGTGTCTAAAGCCTGGAATATTATTTACTCCTGTTAAAACCTCTCCAGAATCCATTCTTTCTATAAGTTAGATTTGTTGAATTGCACTTTATGATGAAAAGCCCTGGATTTAAAGTGGCCTTATTACAACAATACAAGGCAATGCAAGTGTATTTATAAAGCACTTTTCAGTAACAAGATGATTCAAAGTGCTGTATATGAACCAAAAAAAAACAGAGGAAATAAAAGCAATACAGAGACAGAGGGAACCATTACAGAGGCAAACACAAGGCGTTGGAATACTAGCAGCAGGTCAGATTGTATAAGACAAGTTGGACTACAAACTTCAACATTAACATTTAAAGTCAACTCTAGACAAATGAACACTTTCACAATTTTCTGTAAAAGTGAGTTTTTTTTCCAGATAGTGCGAAAAAAAACTAAATGCTGCTTCTGTGTCTGGTTGTGGTTCTGGGTAATGAAGAATAGATGTGAGCCAGAAGACCTTAGTGGTCTAGAGGGCTGATACAGACCACTAAGTATGTAGTGTATTTAGGTACTAAGCCATTCAGTGATTTATAGACTAACAGAGGTATTTTAAAAGTCTATTCTCCAAGATACAGGGAGCCGGTGTAAGGACCTTAGAACTGGGCCAATGTGCTCTACTTTCTTAGTTGACAACATCGACAAATAACTAACTTCACTAGTTAGTCCACAGACTGCAAAGAATTGGCCCAGTTAAATAAAGGGCTGCTGCTGTTATGGTGAAGTCTTTCAATCATCTTTACAATTAAAATAGTGATGTTGTATGCTACATTTTTATATTGAAGAAGGCTGAAAATCCTTCAACATGTATTTTTCTCAATAATAGTCTATTGAGGCCAGAATTTATCTGATAGACTTCTGTGATTTTTGTTTGTTTATGATTATTTATTATTGGTTTAGAGCAGTTACAAAACTTAAAAATCCTGTTTATGATTTTATTTCTCCAACAGGATTCAATCAGAAATTTGCTTATTTTCTTAGAGGATATTTTTTTTAAAAAAATTGTTCTAACAAATGGAACAAATCCCTTTTTAATCCTCATTCTAAAATTTCCTTTCACGTTAAAACTGCCACTATTTTCCATTTTAATTCGGTCACCACTAAAACGAGACACCCACTGCTATAAACCAAGATGAGCGTTGGTGTTCTGATGAAACTGGTTCTTTTTTTGCTCCCTTTCTGTCCTAATAGGATCGTCAGCGTCAAAGAGACGCGTCTGACCTCACTTGCAGCAAACATCCTGATCGGCCTGTCTGCATTCATGCTACCCATTCCTCTCCAGTGGATCCCCAAACCTGTCCTCTATGGCCTCTTCCTTTACATTGCAGCCACTTCGCTTGATGGGAATCAGATGGTGGATCGCATGACCCTGCTGCTTAAGGAGCAGGTGAGCATAAATACCATGCAAACGGTTTGGTTCACCTGCTGTGTACATAATTACTACTAAGATCATGACAAGTACTTCGACTCAAAAATAGTGTATAAAAAAGTAAGGTAACAACAAAAAAGAAAAAAAATACATAAACTCTTTTAAACTATAAAGATATTAAAACTTAGATGAAAATTTACAAGAACTGCATTTTCTGGTTATGATGATAATAACGATGTGAAGACAAGAGACATTCACATCATACCCAGCATGTCAGCTTCTCGTGCTATAACAAAGACTTTTAATTTTAATGAGGCATTTCATGTTTGTGAAATAACCGAATCATTGTGAGACAAAATCAGCGGGATTTTCATATGGGTGTTGTGGCTCATCGCCCAGGACAGCCTTGGTGAAACAACTGTTTGAAAAGTATCAGTCACTGCACTCCAAAGTAAATTTTCATTGCTTTTTTTTTTTGCATGTTCCCAGCTCTCTACACAATATAAGCACTGTAGGAAATATGAATTAAACTGTAAATGGCTGAACTTTAATTTTGGGTCCAAAGTGTAAAATGCTTACACTGGTCAAACTATAATTGGATTCTTAAGTAAACTGGTGAACTGTTTCCATATAGCACCCTTCACAGTTCAAAAACCACAAAAAATGCTTTACAGTAACAAGCAAAATATACAAAATAAATACATCATCCATGTAAAATAAGTAGTTAAAAGCCAGTCTTAATGAAGGAGTATTTAGCTGCTTCCTAAAAGAATTGCTGATCTTAACGTTGATGCTCAGATTAAATCTGTGGTCAGGTCAAGCTTTTTCTAACTGAGGCAGCTGACCAAAGTAAAACCATTCCTGTCACAACTTTATTTTGAAATTTTAATCTTTGCTTTTATCACAACTCATTTGAAACTTTAGTGGCTGGAATACAGCCGGTCCAAATGCTGCTGCTCGTCTTTTGGCTGCAACCAAAAAAAACGAGAGCACGTTTCTCCCACTTTTAGCAGCAGTTTATTGGCTTTATCTGCCGCTTCTCTCTCTCTCTCGCTCTAGGTCGGCAGATCAATTTTTATTAGTCGTTCCAAAGCAAAAGTGGGAAGAGAACGTCCTAGAATGTCATCAAAAACAAAACTCTGGAACAAATTATCTTTACATATCAGACTTTTTTTTTAACCCAGTTTGACATGTTGGCTTTTGAGGTTTTATTGTTTGTTTTTGAGTATCTGCTCTTTATTTCCTTTTTTATTGTGCCTGTTACTTTTACTGTTTTCATTCCGTTATGTTTTCAATCACCAGTTTTTTGGGGTGTAAAGCCCTTCAGCCAACTAAGTGGTATCTTAATGTGCTAGATAAACAAAGTGGAGTTGAGCTGAGAATCAACAGAATCTAAACAGCGCAAAGACCGAGGCTACATATTCCACATGCTTGGTGCTGCGACTCGAATGGATGTATCCCCTCTGGTCTTTAAACTTGTTTGAGAAACTATTAACAGCTTTTGACCGGATGATCTCTGACAGTGAGAAGAGGCATAGACTTCTAGAACGCTAGAGATATATGCAGGGGCTAGACCACAGAAAAAAAAGGAAGTAAACCAATAACTAAATTAAAGAGATTAAACTGGAGTAATGTATTCTCTTTTGAGTGTTGGTTAAAATATTTACTGTGGCCTTCAGAGTTAATTTGAAATACATTTTGAAACATGTCAAACCTTGATACTATTTGCGAAAAAAACACCAACAAAGCAACGCTTTAAGGACATTATGCCAACCTTAAACTTGGGGCACCATTCAAAAATGTACTGTTGCCAGACATGTCAATATATTCCCTATTCAAATAGTACAGCAGTGATACACTCTGTTGAAAGACATTTTCACTTTCAAAAAAAGTTTCCAAACTTTTAGAGACGAAAATTTAAACAATCTCTCCTATCATCTGTTTTTTTTGTGGTGGTTCTAGCATGAACGCCGCCCTGGGTGAGCACCTCCTTTTGTATGTAATTGACAACGACATAAAAATCAAAATCCAGGAAATAATCTTAAATGTATGGTGCGGGAAAATGTGCAGCCCTAGTCAGGTAATGGGCTGTCTCTAATGTCAGCACTGAACAGCAAATGCAATACAGCGGGGTGCCTACCTACCAATAACTACACATAGAAATAAGCAAAACAGAACTCATTTATGGAGCAAATAAGACGTAAAAAACATTATCCTTTATTCATTTTTAAATATGGTGGCATGTGTGCACCCCTTCTAATGCCAACCTGGGCAACTGCCCTTATAGAAATGAACTGATAAAGTAATTAAAAAGCATATATTAACCTTCTGATTCACCTCCTGTCTGTCTAGACATCTTATCCTCCCACCCACTACATACGCCGTGTGCCTCAGAGAAAAGTGCACTACTTTACAGCTCTGCAGATGATCCAGCTGATCATCCTGTGTGCATTTGGGATGTATCCTCTCCCCTACATGAAGATGGTGTTTCCGCTGCTGATGATCCTGCTGGTCCCCATCAGGTGAGCTACTCACAGCCAGAAGGGGAGGGGGGGGGGGGGGGGCTCTAAAAAGCCTCTGGTTGAGCTTGAAATCCAGCTTGCTCAATGCTTTGATTTGACCCTTAAAATATGAGCCACAATTACTGCAGTTGTGGAATAAGTCTTTATTTTTTAGAAGAAAAGGTTACCAGAATAAAAATATACTATACAATTAAATAGACAAGAACAGGAATCAGGGTTTTGGACTTTACATCAGACTGAACCTATGCATTACTGTGCAATGCTATTTTATGAGGAGGAATTACTGACAACACATTCTAGTGGTGTTATGGGTTGCCTTCACATTGTTTATTTAGGCTGCAGTTGCTCAGCGTGAGAAGCTGTTTCCTTTTTTTTTTTTTTTTTTTTTTTTTTTTTGAAATCCATGTAAGATGTTGTGCTTTGTATCCCAGGACCAACGTGCTTCCCAGAGTGATTGATGCCAAATATCTGGACATCATGGATTCGCAGTACATGTAGAGCAACTGGACAACCTTGTGAAACGATTGAAAAGAGAAAGGAACAGACTGAAAGGTTAATTACTGTGTTTGTAACCACAACATGCTCACAAGATTTCTCCTGAAGCACTTTCTGGTGACAGGTCTGCCACTTATAGATAGACATCCTGCACTTGAAATAAGATGATGGAGATGAATTGTTCCTATTTTAAGTGGAAAAATCTTATTCCATTGGCAAATAGTCTTATTTACCTGCTCAAATCAAGGACAAATACAGTAATTTCAAGAAAATTTTACTTATTTTTAGTTCTGTTTTTGCAGTGTGTAACTGGCTTCAGTATTAAACATTTATAGGTAGACGTAAAGAACACATCTGCATGCAGACAAATCTGTGAGAAACCTATGATGAGCCAGTGTATGTCTTTATCATTTTTTTAAGTAAATAAAAATGTTGATTGTTTAATTCAAGTATTGTGTTTTTCAAAGGAGAGCCACTGCTGCGTAGATTCACATGCTGATAAGGCAACATCTCGACACGTAAAAATGATCACCTCTCTTAAGCAAATGTTCCTTTTACTAGATAGTTGTGAAAACTTTCATTCTGAGTCACATAATGTGCTGTATGTTGTCATGACTGTATGATATGCCAAAGCAGCTTAATGTGGGGTCAAATAAACCCTTTTTAACAGAACTGGTTTAACACAGTTTTTCACAGAGAAAAATATGTACCGACTCTTTCATTGCCACATGGGCTTTAGGGCGATCACAGTAATGTCACACAGCAGGGTTCCCACAGCTTAGAGGAAGACTGCTGAAAGTATTTTGATTTGAAATGCCACCAATAGATGGCAGTGGAGGTTCACACCCCAGATGCTAAAATTCCACCCCTCACTGTGTGTACCCACTATTGTATTACAGAAAAAAAGAACATATTCATGTACGCCTTCATCTTGTAAAAGAAATGATAATGGAGTTATGACCACCCAGTTATTAAACATGAGTGGCTTCCCAAGGTCACTGGGTTTGTATAATCAAACATCCAATTTGTTTCATGTATATATTTTTCTTGCATAGCCTCTTTTGTAAACCAACACCTGCTTTATTTGTCTGTTTTCATCAAAACCTTCATTCTCATAACAGCCCCTGTTTTCTGCTTTAACAGTCTGCTCAGTGTATATTCTCTCTGTCTCTCTCTTTCTCTCTCTCTCTCTGTCTCTCTTTCTCTCTCTCTTTCTACAAGACAAACACGTGACTGATGTGAACTTGTTCCAACCATAATGTGGGTTTACATTTGTTTGTTTTTTTGTAGAGACGGGTGACAGTAAGTGTTTGCTCTGATTTAATGGATCTGTTATTTTAAAATGGGTTTTGTCTTTGTTGAAAGAAAAATATCTAGTTTTACAATAAGTCAACATATTATTGAATTCTGTATCCACGCTTAAAATGCCAAACGATAACAAGAATGTGAAATCCTAATATTCACATTTTGAAGAAAATATGACATTACTTGAAAATCTATTAAATCCTGATCTGATTTGAAGAAGAACCTGAAGGTCATGGCAACATCTTTAAAAAGTTGGAATGACTTTGTGTTGCATTTTTCTTCTGTCATGTAGAGTTAAAAAAACAATTATATCCCCACTACGGCTTCATCCAAAGTATCATGGGTTCAGCCATCTGCTTTATAATATTATATATGACCTTTATTTTACCAGGTTGAGGTTGAAATATAAAATTGTGTAAACAGGTCAGTTTTGTACACACAAGGACTCATAGCCACTTTGTACTAACCCTTACTTATTAACACCTCTGGCAGATTTAAACATATTCTTATTCAACCAATAAGCTTGTTTCTGATAGGCAATAAGAGAAGACACTCTCAAAGGTTACCAAAAACAGAAAAAGGTGTAAATCTTTTTTGTTCGCTTGTATTAAAACGTGTCAAAAATTATTTACACATATAACTCTAAACATCCAATGGACAAATCTGTAATGGCATTACAGCAATCAACACTTTATTATATTTGCTGAACAGCTTTTTGAACAATTTCATTTATTTACGGTTATGAGCTCCAGGACTTTTTGGCTGGAAGGCCTCTTTGCCATCACCCTCATTTTTAGCCCTTTCACAAAACATTTCCATCACAAATCAGCAAAGATGAGCTTTCCATGATCTCACGTTGACCATTCATAAATCACATTTCTTTTGCTGCATGGATTTGAGATCATAGAAAAAGGATCCAACTGTCCAGGCGGCAGGAATAGTTCTGTTCTTCAGCCTTTATCTTCTGGGTTCCCACATCTCCCCATTGTCAGACTGCTGAAAGCCTAAGTGTGAGTTGATGTGCAGCATTCTTTGCCTGCCATGTCTGATCTTGACCAAGTTCTCGTTTTTTCTTGGATTTCCTTGCCTCACCTTGCCCTTGCATGGACACTTCATCAGCTTTTGTTTTTCTGGACACTGACCTGGACTGTTTCACGACCACAAACCTAGCCAAGCCTTTTGGATCTGTCAGCTATCTAAGCCGGCTTCATGCACTGCTCTCTAACCTCAGTCCTGTCTCCTGTTCACCTCCCGCTGTGAGCAGCCCACTCTTCGCCTCACCACATTTCTGCAGAGGTTTACATGCCTGCACCAGGGCTTGATTAATTATTTCAATAAACCTTTTAAAACACAACACTGTGTCCGGCTGAATATCGGGTTCTCTGATTTTCTGGTGTTGTTTGTCCTGTGTCTCTGTGATGGACTGTGGATGCGACCAGGATGTGTTTTCCCAATCATGACTAGAGAACAGTGCAACCCTGATAAGAAATAAACTGGTATACAAAGTGGATATATGGGTTTTCTAACTGTATTGCTGAAATAAAGATCTTATGTAAAAAATAGTTCTTTGGATGGATGTTTTTACAGCTCAAACACTTAGGCAAATTACATTTTTAGTAACAGAACCTTTCACAATCCATGTGATATAATTTAACATTCATCCAAAGTGATGATTTCTAATTGTTTTGTTGGGGTTAGACTTTATTAGAGTCTCAGTATGGCAAATAATACAACCTTTAAAACCCCTGTGCCTTCCACAGTAATCTTTTATAAACTGGGGCAAATCAAGCCTCTGATTATTACTTTTGTTTTCTGAATTTTAAAAAGAGTGAATAAGTTGAACTATTTCTTTGCATTGTAACCCTGTATTGTATGTACTGCAACAGTGAAGTAAAGTATCAACCGTGTGCAGGGACGTTTATTAACCTTTTGACCAATCTCTGAATAATTTCATTGAATTGACTTTGCAAGGTGCCTTGCAATCATGAATTGGCGCTATATAAATAAAATGTGTTTTGAAATGTCACTATATAACTAAAATGTAACTGAATTGAATTAGAGCCAATTTTTTCACATCAATTAAGGCCACATCAAAACTAGAATACATTTTCTACTGAATGCATATATTTCTCTACCATTTTCTGTTAAGATATTTATGGATAGATCCAACACATCCACATTCAGATGCAACACTTGGCCCCTGCGCAAGGTCCAAGGTCGTCTATCCACTTCAGGGGAGCCAGGCTACAGTTACATGCTTTGGTGCTAATACTTCAAAGCTTTTGATATAACCTGTCCAGTCAGTGACTACCTAACATGCCTTGTCTCTGTTTGCCTTGTCCGTGATTATTTTAAGTATTTTATTCCACCAAACTCCCCATAACTTGCATTGACTCCCCTTCAAATTGTAGCACCTGCTTTCGGCCCAATAGGGACGTGGCCCTTTGGGGGAGAAGAAGTTGACATCATATTGAAATTACCTTTGGCATAAAGGATGAAATCCTGGCACACATTGTGATTTGTCACTTGGTAACATTCGTCAGAAACTCTCAACATGATTTGAACTTAATGACTTAAATCACTCAATTATTTTTTCATCTAACACTGAAAGGTTGTGTCAATTTTTATATCCCTGATTATAAGGGATTTGCAAATAACGTGAAAAGCATTTTGGTAATAACCTCTCAACTTTAGCATTTGATGCACTGTAGTGTTACATATAAGAAAGGTGCTGTCGTACAGTTTCGTATCCCACCACATATGTTGGCATATCATGACAAATTAGGAGCATTTGGTAAAATGTCAAGTCCTGTTGTATGTTTGATCTATGTGCCACAAATGATGTGCAGCTGTTTTGTTAATTGTATGAATGTTGGAAAGGATATAACAGTAGTCCAAGTCTAGACATGTATATGTGAGTAAATCTTCAATAATGTAAACAGAACACATACACAACAAGGTAGTAGCAAATATCTGCATTATATATGGCATCTCTGAGTTGCATGTCAAATATTTTTGTAACACTTCTAAAAAACTTTGCAGCTTAGTTTAACTGGAGGTCAAAGCATCTATGTCACAGTATGAGATGTGAATAAAGGTGATGCAGGACTGTGTAATATTTTACGGCAATGAAAAGTGAGGCAGACACGAAATAGTTTGATAGGGGTCAATATGAATTACATTTTCTATTCAACAGTTATGAAATCAATTCTTTTATTTGCAATATTCTGTGTGCACTTGCTTTGCACAAATTTCTTCCTTCAGTCGAATTCGAGGGAAGGAAGCCTGAATGGTTGAAATCACACCCTGATGACCTTCATGTGTAGCTCTTAAGTCTCACTTGAACAGCATATTGAACCATTTGCAGAAACGAGAGCCGAAATCCAGACAATCCTGCCGTGGCTTCACAGAGATTGGTTCTCTAAAGGGATTTCAATCCTATAAGGTAAAAAAAAAAAAAGAAGCACATATGATACTACTGTCACCGCAGGGATGCAACAACCTCTTGGTCACCATAGAGATGCTGTCAATTAATTTGCCTTCACGGCAATCTAAAGTTTCATTTGTCTGACAACTATATAGAGCACTTCGGCCTTACCTGAGATCTCTACTGAATAAATTGTGTTTTGTCTGGGCAGGTAGTGCCCAGCATCTTCATTAGTCCTTTCCTGCACATTTCTAATGGCCTTTAGGTACCTGTATTGCCTTGTCTACCTGTCGTCTTCTGCACATTAAGGATGTGTCACCAGCAGAGCCTGTGTGCTCCAGGTAGCCTCTCAAATCAGGGAAATTCAGACGTTCTTATAGACAGCCCCTGACACCAGTGAGCTCATGCCCGACGGTGCAGGACAGTCGAAGAAAATGAGCCTCCCCCACACCGACACATGAAGAGTTGCAGATCATAATTATTAACTTGCACAAGTCCACAGAAACTATCCTTAAAAAAAAAAAATGACACCAGAGATGATTTGTTCATGAACGGAAATATGAACTGTTCTTACTGTAAAAAGAACAGAAAATATATTTTAACTCTACACCAAAACATTGACTACAATATATTTCATACCTTATTTATTTAATATAAATAAATCTAGAGTTCCTGATAACGTTTTGGATCATTTACCTTTTGAGTGGTCCAGTTTGATGCAAGCTTTGTCTATTAGACACATGGGTTTGCATTTTACTGGTACACAGTGTTAGTTTGTCATAGACCTAATGACTGCAAGCCATCCTGATCTGCAAAATAAGCCCACATCATCACCTGTCCAACACAGTGCTAATACATTGGTATGAGGCTTTAAAACTTGCACTCTCATCCATGCAAAAAAACATCTAGGTTTCCAAAGTTTTCGTGTTTTTTTTCAAAGCAACTCTGGAAATTAAGGTCAAGAGAAAGACTTCATCTGGACAAGCCACTCTATTTCTATTCATACAGCCATGTAGTCCAACATTTAATGTTTTACCTGAGCCCTGCACTGTGGTTTGAAATGGAGGGGTTTTTTTCGGCTCAGAGTCACATCTGAGCAAAAATTCTGATTTATCCAATAATGAGAAAAGTCCAAAAATCTTCAGCAGCTCTTTTTAAAAATAGAATTTCCACTCCAATTTGTTACAATCTATTTTCAGAGATTGTGAAATCTTTGATATCAGGTTTTTAAAAAGCATATTTGAAATCAATACTGATGCCTTTCCTCCCAGGACTGGTGTTGAGTGTTTTGCTTGGACAAATGCTTCGACCAAACGTTTGCCAAACCTATTTTTCATCCCAGTAACTGATTCCTCATTAAGGAGATCTGATAGCTTGTACTTATCGACAACCTTAATGACGGATTGACAGAATTGCAAGGCTTAATTTGCTGCAGATATTTCTGCAGTGGATGGATGGCTGGCTGGATGGACGGATACAATTTTTAACCAAAACATTAAATAAATTAAGTAGAAAAATATATTTTCCCACACTTTTTTCATATTTTTCTATACTTGAAATACACTTAAATCAAATTCTATACATTTCCAGAGTGCATGCAAACTATGTAGCAGTAATGCCTTCAGAGACAGTATGTTCTCTCTCTGTTGTCTTTAAAATACAATTAGATCTGGCAGAACACATACTGTACAGTAGAGCAAAGCAAACAACCCCAGAACAGAAAAGAATTGAGTGTCTAAAAGACTATGTTAAAATGTTTTTATTGTAGCTATGTACCTATTCATATCAGAGAACATACAAACCCATACACGCTGTCTTTTGTGAGATTTCGTCTACATCTGTTAGATGGACACAGCATCAGAAGGAAGCTCTTTTACTCCGAGTACGTGCGAAGATGGCGCCCCATAGAGAACACAAAACAAAACAGACTATTTTTGCTCTATTTTTTACACCACGAAACATTATTTGATGTGTTATTAGAATCACAGATGGTGAACATGCTTGCCTATTTTAAACCTTCAGCAACATTACGGGGAGCTTGCTGACTCTTAAGCTTTGACGCTGGTAAGGTGACACATTTGTGCCATCTCTTCGGTCAGCAGCCTCTGAACTTATAACAGCCAACAACAGGATACCACAAAAAAAGGCTTTCACACACAAATGAACAAAGGCATTCTCACACATGCTTTCACATCCAATGTTCACACCTCTGCTCTCACTTCATTTTCATTACGCTCACACTCAATTCTTTGATATTCTCCTCAATCTGGTGAAGAGAGCAAGCCTTTGGAAGACAGGATTTACACTCGTTGGGCTGACAAAAATCAAAATGGCTAAGGTGACAGAAGAGACACATATCTACTGTTGTAGCTAACACATAGGATCTTGCGTTAATAAGTAGGCTGTTCAAGTCTGACACAGATGTCGGTTTGCATTATCATCATGTAAGTCTGTCTGGTGTATCATTGCTGACAATGGAGCTGTGACTTCTCAAGTGCAGCCTGTAGATAAGCACACAGGGACTGTGTTCGCAGGACAGGCCGGCTTAATGTTCAGTCTGGGCTGAAACAACAGAAAAACAGGAAAAGAGAAGCTCACCATCATGTTGAAACTACATAACCCTTGCTAAAGTTGCACACTTTAAAACAACAGATAGGTGTCTAAAACCTAATGT
Source organism: Fundulus heteroclitus (assembly GCF_011125445.2). Lineage (NCBI taxonomy): Eukaryota > Metazoa > Chordata > Actinopteri > Cyprinodontiformes > Fundulidae > Fundulus > Fundulus heteroclitus. The sequence goes on from NC_046383.1 coordinate 4,780,961, forward strand.
TAAGTAAAAAGAAATGTGTCTGAACTACAAAGACAGAGCAGATTTCAAAATCAGACTTCAAGGTATACTGATGGCTCAGATCAAGCATGCTGTTTTGTGAAGAAAATTCAGATTTCTTAAAAAAAAAAAAACTCTCCATTCATCATTGTGTTGTGGAGATGTGTTATTTCATATCATAAAATTACAAGGCAATAACAGCAGAAGGACAGACGCTGAGGGGCACTAAGCAAGCAAAGACCTCCTGCTTCTCAGGAGTAGCTGAGGCCTCAAAGGTTAGCACTAACAAGATATTGACCACAGGGAAGGTCAGGGGCTGCAGTGCTTTGTGCTGCATCAGGACAAAGCACTGCAGCGACTGTCTGTGACCTCTATGATGGGTGATGCATAACATGGAGCCATTACTGCAATACGTTTGGCTGAAAAATACCTTTATAAGTGTCTGCAGCTTGCGCTTAGATAAACCAGAAGCTGTCTACTGTACATTAATCAGGCATTACATTACAACTTTTGCTGAACAAAGGGAATAACACTGCTTATCCCTTTATCATAATTATCATTAGCAATATATTTTTTTGCTATTGTCCTCAGAGTTGATGTGTTAGAAGGAGAAGAAATGGTCAAGCATAAGGATTTCAGTGTGTTTGGCAAGAGCTAGATGAAAAGGTCGGAGCCTCAACACTGCAGCTCTTGTTGGATGAAGTTTCTACAGTACCAGATTGACAAAATATACAATATTGTACAAAGCCTGTATTGATCAGAAATCTTTTCATACGAATAGACAGAAATAGTCTGTACTTAGCAGGGCAGCAACAAGAAGACCAACTTACAATGGGGCACGTGGTCATAATGTTTATTATAATAGATGAACATTCTAGCTGAGTTTTAAGCTATTCAAAAGGGACAAATATTTGCTGACAGAATAATCAGATATTTCAGACCAAGAAACGGAATAAACTAAGTAAATGATGGAAAAAACATGATTTCAACTCAACATTAACTTAAGAAAAGAAGCAATTGTCTACAGGAGACTAAAGTGTCTGAAAACCCTATTAGATGCAGGGATGGGAATCTATGGTAGAAATATAATTGGTTGTTATACAAAGCTGGATCCATTTATCACAAAAACTATGTTCTTTGTTTTTTTCTTTTCAATCTTGTGCGGTGTTTGTTTCCAATAAGAAGCCAGCAAGAAAACAACACTTCAGTATAATCAGGTACCTTCATCAAAATGTTGGGTTCGTGTGGGCCCTTTAAGCTGTAATTAATTGAAAACTGGGGACCTAGAATTCAGCCAAACAAGCTCAGATAGTGTTAAGAAACAGTTTAATGATCCTCTGTTTCTGGTCATTACATAAGCATATTGTGAGGCCTAAGTGAGACGAATGAAGGGGAGTCTACACCCTGTGCTGAAGTTTGCATTGAATTCATGGCTTGAGTAAAGATATGTTTTTAGAGAATATGGATTAGTTTTGATCAGGTCAAAGGTGGACTGAAATTGATTTGTATTCTTTTTGTAAAAACAAATAAATAATTGTAACTAATATTATTAAACCAATCTTTTGTGAAGTTTTACAATTACAGTAAAGGTTGGACGGATCCCTAGTTTAATTAGGATCTTTAGTAGATGATTAATATCTAAACAATTATCTCATTAGGACCTTTAGCAACATATTTCTTCTGACTGGATGTAACAATGACATTTCTGAGTGGTCCTGCCAGATTCCCAACTTGTATCTGAAAGAATTTGTGGAAGAAGTTAAGGGTGAGCACTTTCATCGAGGACTTGTACCCATGACCAAAGACAAATAATCAAATAACCAGTGAAAACATGCAAAAAGCGTGTTTAGTAACTGGGTCAGAGTTTATAAGAAGGAGTTTGATTGCTGCAATGACTTTAAAGATTTTCTTCACTCATTCTTGAGGATGATTTTTTTAAACTTTGTGTGCCGGAGAGAGGAAGCAGTGTAGGGTTGTGTCATGGTTATGGATAGAGACTCAGAAGGAGGGCAACCACGGAGACAGGTGATCGGTTTAGACAGTTTATTGAAAAGAAATGGTGATCGGGTCAGGAGTGGTTCTGGCTGGTCAGTCTGTCCGGGATCCACTGGAGACAAAGCAGGAAGACTGGTGAGCAGAAGCAGGAGCTGATGTGTCTGATGTTAGTAAGGGACTCACTGGGTTCCAGGCTGGGTTCTTGTCCGGGGAGGGTGATGTCCAAGGTCCAGGTTGAGGTACAGGACTGGTGAGCTCTCTCTGGGTTCTGCGGTGTTGGAGGGTGGACAGGCAGGTGAGCACAGCAGGAGGACCAAGGCAGGAGCGGCGTCTGGGTTTCTGTTCTTGGCACGAGGAGATGTGACTCGGAAGTGCAGTAGCTCAGGAGTCCAGGGTTCTGGATGAAAGCAAGTAGTAGAAACTAGGTTAGGCAAGACCTGGAAAGAACACTCAGTGAAAAATACTTGGTTGGTCATGTACCACGCTGAAAGCGAGCAAGAACTAACGCCCTCCTGCTGGAAAGCTGCTCCTTAAGAAGGGCAGCAATCAGTGTAGATGGAGAGCACCTGCCCGTCAAGCCCTGCAGAGTAGGAGAGAGAGAGAGAGCCCAGTCTGTACCCAGCCCTCAGAGTGTGACAGGTTGTATAGAAGACATTAGTGAGAACTTCCCTAACTAGGTTTGTGTAATATGCACAACATCCCCAACCCCAACACAGCCCACATCACGATCACCATGCCAGAGCCCCACCATTAAGTTCCAATTTAAGCCACGGCAAAACCTTCGGTCAGCTCTGGAGTCAGTGCGTTCCTCTGACACTAATTAGGTGCTATTTATCACAAGCATCTTTGTAGAAAACCTATGGTTTAAAGAGAAACAACTTTTTAAAGCAAAACATTGATAAATGATTTACAAAGTGTTTAATAATTACAGGGAGGTTCTTAGCTCACATCAAGTGAGGAGCAGTTCAGAAATTACTTGAACAAACTATGTTTTAAGAACTATACAGACTGGATTACTGTAACCAAATAAGCTAAACCAAATAGACCACACACTACTGGATCTTTTAAAGATGTGTACAAATCAGACTGCATTTTTTTGAGATTCTATATGTTGTTGTCCAGTGCATGTGTTTGTGTGTGTGTGTGTGTGTGTGTGTGTGTGTGTGTGTGTGTGTGTGTGTGTGTGTGTGTGTGTGTGTGTGTGTGTGTGTGTGTGTGTGGTTGCAGAGGCAGCAGGCTCTCTGTTCCGGCTCTAAACGGGTGGAAATGAAAGGCTGGTTGCATATTCTGGAATCTTGTTTGTTTCATTTTAAGCAAAAACCATAGTACAATAAGAAAAAGTATTTATACTAATACACTACCAGTCAAATGTTTGGACTCATCTTCTCATTCAATGGTTAGATTTATATTACTACCACTGGGAACTCCTTCAAGACCGTTGGAAAACCGTTTCAGGTGACTAACCTCATGAAGCTCATCGATAGAAGGCCAAGGCAGTAATCAAACAAGGGCAGAGGGGTTCTGTTTGATATATACAAATACATGTTTGTGTGTATAATCAATCTGTAGAAGTATTTACTTTGTCTGAATGTGGAACAAAAACTGCATAGCCCTAATCGTATTCTCGTTACATCAAAATACAGTTTTTTTTTTCTTTTCATGACAAATACAAGCTGTTGACACTCATCAAAGCTCTATGATGCTGGACCTCTCCAAAGAATATCACCCAACCCATCTGTTTCCCTCTCTAATGGATCCTGAAAAAAGTTGATACTGCAGAAAACTGCTTGTTGGTGACTCATAGTGATGACAACTGAGGAAAGATGAAACTCTTAAATTGACAGCTAAAAAATTTGTAATGAGCGTGTGCTTCAATATGTGCATCCACCTGTTTTTGTGACAGACATATTAGTTGGGATTTTTTTTAAAAGAAATAGGCACCTACTTTCATGTTTCTAATTAAAACACAAGAGATAGTCAAAATGTAGTTGTTCCATTACCTTGAGTTAAAAAATCGTGTTTTATCTAGATAACAGCATATTTATTTACGCTGACCTAGAAAACCTTGTTTTCTCGAGGTATCTAGAAATAATAAATTACAGTTAAAAAAGGCCTACTTCTTCAGCACATATCAGGGATGCCAAGCTGTCTTCTGTTTTTTAGCTGCTTTCCAGCTGAAAATGTCATCACAATAAACAGTCCATCACATCTGCAAGCTTCAGCATTTTTTTTAGAATGGAATAGATCAGAATAGAAATATCCTTTATTGTACCTCAATTTTAGTTCCCACAAACTCAGGTTTACTAGCAGCAAAGTCACAAGCAAAATGGAAGCATATACACAGAGGTAAAAATCTAAAAACAAAAAAGAACAAAAGAAAGTGCACTATAGGAAAATTTAAGAAAAAAAAGACTGTACAATTATTAAAAGCGTATACGCAGATTCAAAGAAATGCACAATGAAGTAGAAATCAAAAGTGCATAAAACGTGCTTGTATATTTGTCCTTAAAAACACACTTTTTACAAGAAATCAAAAAACTGTTCAAATAACTGCAAGGAGGTAAATACTCTTTGAGTTGGAAATTCCTGTGAGCAGTAATTGTTATGAAGTCCAACCACTGCTGCGAGGAATGAACCTCTGATAATGCTCCTTTGTTCACCTGGGATGCAGCAAATTGTTCCTCTCCAGGCTGAAGAACAGACATATCATGCTGCCTTTTCATGCTTTTATTGGGGTTATATATAATTGATTAACCCATAGTACATGATTTTGAAGAGAAAGGAAAAGGGATTTTTTTCCTCTCTTAATGTTCCTTTACGTGCTCTACAAAGCACAGTTATATTGTATTAATTGTTATATCTACTATCTATGTGGAGTCTAAATCGGCATCTTACCCAGTCATCATCATGAGCCAGTAGTGTCACATTACACATTACCATGTCACCACTGTATTTAAATGTTTACAGTAATCATTGTGATTGGCTCACGCATTCTCACATTTTGTTAGGCTCAGAACAGGTGGACTCAGAATTCAAGGCAGACAGACATAGTCGTTTAAACAGTTTATTAATCTCAGAGGACGAACCAGAAGCCGATGTCGGGGACTAGATCCAAGGTCAGAGCCGAGTGGTTAGATGTCAGATGAGGTCGAAAGGCAAACAGGTCAGGATCAGAAGTCAGAACAAATAACGCTGGAATAAGTCTCACAAATGCTCGAAATAAACTGGCACTGTTGTCTGGTAACAGAGGTGATTATACACTAGTTCGAGCAGGTGGGACAAATCTGAAGTGATGAGGAATGGGCGGAGCTAAGCAGGTGTGTAACATGAGAGATTAGACCAGGCAACAGTGCCGAAATCATGACACATTTATCTGTTACCATGTGGTACACGTCACCCTGGTGATCATCGGGGAGAGGAATGTGATGGTAGAAAACTCTGATGAAATGCTGTTTGGACTTTGATTTAAGATTTAAGTTGGCTTATGGCTTTTTTTCTAATTAATTTGACAGTTTCTAATGCATAGTTATGGCTCACCAGCACATGCATGATTAACACTGCCATTTTGAACGCTTATGATGAAAGTCAATCTATGATTAAAGTCTGATATGGCATTAAACTGAGAAATGAGAGAGGAACAATGATGCAGCGCGGCTGCAATTCACCACTTCACTATCTGTGTTGCAAATTTCCCCTATCTCTAAAACGACCGTATGCATGGGGGAGATTTTTTGTGAGGAACTGCGCATTATGATGTTAAGTTTTTCTTGATTGATCACTGCCTTTGCACATACACAAGCTTTATAAATGAGACTCATAGTCCTTTGTGATGTTGTAATTTAAGATCTTTTGCAGTGCACTGTAGATTATCAAGTGTTATAGAAAATAAATATTAAACAGAAGATATGCACCAAGTCCTCCCCACCATCCCCAGCTCCATCCGCCAGCCCATCAATGCACAAATAAGCATGGTAGATTCATGGATCTAAAATGTTTAAGCAAAACAAAAAACAAAAAAACAAATAAAGTAGCTAAAATACTTTCATGTCATTGTCAAAGTTATTAAGAATGATTACACATATGATTATATATTTTTTTTGTCTTTTTCCTATTTCTTTTCCTCGAGATTGCAATGGTAAGACATCTTGTTGTAGACTGGTTGTAGAATCATAATATTAGATCAAACTCTCAAGATTTATAAAACCATTTTTAAACTCTATCAACCTTTTTAAAGTTCTTTTAAATCCCCTGTGATCATCTGGCTAAAAATAGAAAAAATACTGATAAGACTGCAAATTAAATATCTCAAAAAAGCTCTTTCATGTTTATTTTTTGTTTTGCTCTTTCATTTTGTGTTGAAGAGAAAAGTTCAAGGATTATGAAACTGTGTTCATTTGCATACAATGTGATAATGCAGAAAAAATGTAAAAAGACTCAGGTCTATCCCTCTTTTATTGTTGGAAAATAAATTGTTTCCGAGAGTAACTGTTTGTCCTTATTTACTGCAGTGCTCCCCAAACTTCAGCATCAAATAAAACAGACAAGAGTAATTCTGATACAAGTGTGCAGTTTTTTTTTTTTAAAACAGTGAAGATTAGTATGAAACTTCAAAGACAACCTAAGTCAAAGCAATTTAAAATATTTTTGGGATTAGTTGATGGTAAAATCACAAGCTTATGTGTTTTGAGTAAATTTTTATATGATTTAAAATACGTATGTGATTCACTCACCACTTTAAGATGGCCTCATATTTTATTTTTCTTTACACTTTATGTAAATTTATACGGGACAATGTAAAGGTTAAATGTATTTACAAATTTGTAAGATAAAGTTTTGTTTTGGTATCATGGGGAAACATGTCAGATATGACATTTTCTCTCCCCAAAAAAACAACAACATTTTCCACTCCCCATCGCCTCAGATTTGTCATGTCCACATCTTTCCACTGTTTATGTGACAAGTAACTGTGAATATTCAGTGCATAATCAGGATGCAGCACTGCATTCCAGCAATGTCCAAAACCTTTCAACAACTGTCTACCCTTTTCCTCTGGCAAGCTCTCAGAAAAACATACAAGTGGGGGAGTGATTGACTGGACAGTCCAAGCAAATAAATTATCAAAGCAAGTAGGACAGTACTATGAATATAAGGAGACTGACAAAAGTCAGGCGATGATTGCAAGAGTTTGGGGAAATGTGAGAAAGAATCCGGAATCCTGATTCTTGATTGCGACCATCATCTGAGAAAGATGTCAAATAAATGTAATTTATTTATTTGAGTAAATATTTAACATACAAACATTTCTAAAAACATTAGGGTAGTTTAGTTAACATGCAAAGAGAAGTTGTTTCTATATCTGTGAAACACTAGGGTTATATTATGTTGCTGATAAAACTGTGTCCCTGGAAGATCTTACAGTCACAAAAACACTTGAGTCATTGCAAAACTCTCAAGGCCACAGAAGGTCCTGCTTCACCGCCTGCTTCGCCGCCACAGAAGGTCCTGCTTTGCCACCGCCGGCCACCGAAGACTCCGCCAAAGGTGGCTTCCCCTGGTCTCCCCGTCACCAGGGGCCTAGCTGATGCCTCGGCTCCAGCTCCAGCTGCCTAGGGTCCAGCATTCGCCACCGCTCCCTAGTCCTATGAGAAGGGGGTCCAGGAGGACTTGCCTCTGTTCTTCGCTCCAGAGTCCCGTGAAGAGGTGGTCCGCACTCAAGTTTGTAGTGCAACTGTTTTTTAATATTTGGTTTTAGTTTCCATTTCCTGTTTATTTCTTAATGTTGTCCTTACTGTTGAATTCTGACCTTTGACCCTATGTCCGATCCACACAGCTTTGTGCAGGTTGCTGTGGATATGTGTGTGTCTATACTCACCACTTCTTTGCAGGGTGTGACATGCAGGTGTGGCTCCACAGCAGCGGCTCATTAGGACCTATCAGGGAGCATAAAAGGGTAACAGACCCCAGGAGACAAACGGATGCTAGATTGTTTGCATATCCAGCATAATAAACAGGGTTACTATCTGAGTTTTTTTTTGTCCTTTTTTTTTTCTGGAAATATAGCCATACATGTTTGAGTTCTCAAGCTCCAGTGCTCTCCTTTCTAATGCCTTCAACTATTGGAGAAATCCTCTCAAAATAACCTTTGTTGATCTGCTCATTTGCTCTTGCTGTTGTACTGGTGCTGGACGTTCACACCATGCTGCAGCTTGTCTGGCTATCCACCCTCCAGTGCCATCCAGGGAACAGAGGTGTGAGTGCACTCTTAATTTTGGTAAGCCTTCCCAACTACTATTGGGAAGGTTCAACATAGTTCTGTGTTTTCTCTTTATGTGGTTAATGGCTCTCACTGTGGTTTGCTGAAATCCCAAAGTCTTAGAAATGGCTCTGAAACCCTTCTCAGAGTGACAGTGGTCCATTGCTTTTTCTTATCTGTGCTTGCTTTTCGGTGGTATTGTATGTTGCTTTCCAAGATCTTTCAGCTTACTTCATTCAGTCTGAGAGGTTCTACACAGGTGATTTATTTATTCTACAGGTCAGACATAATCAAAAATCTAATCTGGCCTGAGTTTGGCTAATGAAACTGAACCAAGAAAGTGTGGTTAATCGCAGTCAATTCTTGATTAAACAACAATTGGTATTACTTAGGGTCAGGTCTGTTTGGAAAGCTTTTTTTCCACTTATTGAAGGGGTGTAACATTGAAAAGCTGGACCACCTTTGTAGGGAGTGGTGGCCAAGTGGTTAGAGCTGCTCCTGCTTTCTGCAAAGGCTGCAAGAACCTGGTTCAAACTCTACAGACTACTACTATGGGTCCCTGGGCAAGACTCCTGAACCCTGACAGCTACCCGGGCACTATAAAGCTCCCCACTGCTCTCTAAGGAATGCAGAAGACAAATTTCGTTGGAATGTACTATTGCAATACAAAATAAAGAATATCTTTGTTTTCTTCTTATGTTTTGATTATGAAACATTCACTGTGGCATCAGCTTGATTAGCTTTTACATTGTCACAACATTTATTCCCATGCAGAATTCTGTAAATTTCACAAATGTTCTGTAGAGATGACAGAAAAGTCAAAACGTGGTGCGAATTCTTCTCCAGCACCTGATCTACTGCAGCAACCGCAAATCAGAGCACTGCCCCCATAGTTATGGTGGGCACATCGACTTTTACGTCTTTTGCTACAGAGCACAAATTGATTTTACCAACATTTAGATAATTGTCAGTCTTAGTCATTTAAGATTTTTCTCATACCACATTTCGTTTAGTTTGCAGGAAAGATCTTTACCCAGTTATTGTATCTCCTTTCTTTACATGAGGCGTGCCAATATTGACCCTTCTGAAATAGATATACATCTTTTCAACGGCCACAGGATGTTTGTTCTAGCCTGGTTCTTCAAGAAATGAGACGGTACTTACTGAATCAGTGTTATATCATTTGTGGTAAGCTGAAATACAATCACCCATTCAGTAATTATTCAACAGGAGAAAGTTACCTATTGGGTTTGTTAAATTCAGATTGCGACAGCAGTCATGCAAATGGTTAGTGCTGCAGAAATGGACAACAGTGGGAAATATCTAAATAACTTTTAGAATATAAACAAGAAATTGGGCCAGAGAGGAAGAATATAAAAAAGGTTTAATTCGAAGAGGCAAACTAACAAGTCGGAGAGCAAAGCTCGTAATTTTATTTTATGTGATCTTGTGAAAGCCTGATATACAGACAAGAGGATGTAAGACATACCCTCTGGAAATAAGAAAAATCTTTAAAGTGTGTTTTGAGAAAACAAAGTGCCTATAGTGATGATAATGGCAAGGTAAGAGCTCTGCTCTCCTTCTGTCTAATCAGGTCAGCGTGGCTTTGGTCTTCAAAGACAGTTTGGGCAAGTTTCCATTTAAGTGTGCAAATTTACTTTGTTTTACATGCATCTTTGTATGCTGCAGTAGAGGTCCTCCATTTCCTAACCCAGTTATGTCTAGGTGATTTATATAGTGACCAGTGCACCCAGCTCCTTGTGAAGACTGGCCACCAATGATATGTCATGTCAGAGGAGCAATAACGGCAGCAGAGGAGAGGGAACAAGAAGAGAAGTATGCAAAGAAAAGGAATAGACAAACATTATGCAAGACTCCAATTTTTCTCCCGCTTTCACTGACTTGATTAGCACTCTGTTTCGCTCCTGCTGTCATCCTGCTTTAACATCTCAAGCTGGAGTTCATTAGAAAAATGAGAGGAAATGTCAATGAGAAACAAGTCACCCACTAATGCAATCAGACACTCCAAAAAGTCAGAGTCTCTCTCTCTCTCTCTCTCTCTCTCTCTCTCTCTCTCTCTCTCTCTCTCTCTCTCTCTCTCTCTCTCTCTCTCTCTCTCTCTCTCTCTCTCTCTCTCTCTCTCTCTCTCTCTCTCTCTCTCTCTCTCTCTCTCTCTCTCTCTCTCTCTCTCTCTCTCTCTCTCTCTCTCTCTCTCTCTCTCTCTCTCTCTCTCTCTCTCTCTCTCTCTCTCTCGTGTGAGCTGTATGGAAGGTCACTGACTTAAAATAAAATTTACATATGGGCCCCTAAAACAATATTTATATACCCATTGGACCTTTTTACATTTTGTCAAATTACAATCACCAACTTCATTATATTGTTCATAATTCTGCTTTGTTTTATGCAACACCATCATAAAATAGTGCATACATTTTAAGTGGAATGAAACAGATACATAATTTCCAAATGTCTTAAAGATAAATCTGAAAAGTGTATGCATTTGTATTACAAATATAATTTTCCAACAAATTATATCCTAGCCTTATCTAACTAGTGCATCTTTTCTATGTTTTAACATGTCCTCTACATGAATTGTGGCAACTTTTAAATGACACTTCTTAGTTGTTGTTTTTTTTTTCTTCTTTTAGACAGTTCTTGCCAATCTTCCATAAAGCCAGATGTGTCTTGTGTACAACAAATACATGTCTTGTTGACAGATTCCTCCACCTAGGCTGTGGATCTTTGCAACTCCTCCAGAGGTAGCATGGGCTTCTGGTTGCCCATGCACATACTCCCCTTTTAGGCCTTCCACTTATGTTGATGAACTTGGTAGGCGTTGGGTTATGCTATACTCTTTCAATATCCTGATGAGCATTGACAATGCTCAGTATGATGTGTTACCCTGGGATTTTGTTTTATACAACAACTTTATTTTGAATAAATCCACAAATTCATGCCAACTAATGTTCTCTAACAAATCTAGTTATGACCTGTTAAAGTGATTAAAAACAGCAGACCTTATTTTTCTACTGTGAAAACATATTTTTACCTAAGATTGCCATAGTGAGAATCTGCTCTCTAAATCTAAATAAAATCAGTTCCAGACAGCTGGATGCATCGCACTTTTACAAGTTGTCATCTTGAATGCCAGTTAAACTGACATTTTGTGTATATTAGTGGCGGGCAACACAGAAATCTTACCATGGGAAGCCTTGCAGACTGATAACTATGTGCATCTGGTAAAGGTCTTCCCCCAGCAATCTTTTTCACCATAAAACAAATAAAAATTACCCAGAACCAAACAAATGAATAAGTCAGGTAGTGATCAGTTGGCCACCAGGACTGGCTTTATAAGGGAGATCCACCCACCTGTTCTCTGCGCAGACATGGTTCCTTTATGTCCAAGCTCCGAACTCTTACAATCTTCAGCTTGTTTATCTCCTCAGGTATCATAAGTGCTGCCTTTTTCCCTTCTCTCAGCCGATCTGCTCGTTTCTCCGGCCCTCTTGTAGCACAAGCCTCCAATACGAATCACTGTTTAGTGTAACTAGATCAAAGTGCATGCAACTTCCACCTACTGCCAGTTCTCCACTGCGTCTGGGTCTCGTCAGCAGGCTACATATTCGCATATATTCCATTCTCCATGTGTTCCCTCTTCAGACTGACAACATATTTAAATTTTTATGAATTTGTAAAGAAAGATGTACATCAAAAGCTAATTTTACATTGCATTTGTGCCTGATTTTTAGCATAAGTTTGAAAATGGTAGGACAGAACAAAAAACGCTTGCTTGCTGTATAATCTGTATAATCTGACTGAATCTGACTTTGGAAAGTGCCTTGAGATGACATGTATCATGAATTGGTGCTATATAAATAAAATTGAATTGAATTGCTTGTTTCGGGTGGTGACCTAAGGCAAGGTTTTAGTTATTTCTGTTTCTGTGACATAAATTTGTTAATTGTTCTTCACAATGCCATTAACTTTTTCGTTTTTAGTGAAATAAACAGCTTGTAGTTAGACAAGTGTCTCTTTGGGAAGTCCAGGAATAGATAGCCAAATCACCTGTCAGCTCCTGAGGAAATATGCCGATAAAATGCCGGATAGAACACAGCTAAAACAGTTTGTATAGAGACAATCCTTGCCGTAGAAGAAGACTGGCATGGAAAGACTTATTAGTTGACATCTAATAATTCAATTGTATTTCTCCTTGTGTTTCCTGAGTGTGTTGCTCACAGATAGGCAACTTTGCTAGTTACCCACTCATAGTCCAATATTGGTAGACAATGAAAACATTTTTCACAGAAAATCAATTAAAATGTCATTTGTCACTTTACATAGCCCATAAACTTTAAGCTCATCATAGCATACTCACAGATCTATGTGCAAGTTGGTGTTTGGTTTATGGCTTCTCTCTCTCACCTCCTCTGCAGGGTGTGATTGGCAGGTGCAACTCTGCAGGTGATCCTCATTTCAGCCTACCTGAAGATGCTTCAAATAGGAGCAGGAGCCAAAGGGAAAACGTGTTTGCTCACCCAGCGTGGTACTGACCGAGATACTTTCACCTATTTTTTTTATTCCTTGTTATTCATGTGACTTACTTCATTCCAAGTTTGCTCTTTCCAGGGCTGCTCTGTGGTACATGCTCGTCCAACTCCTACAGTCCTGGTGGTCGGTCTCCTGGTAAACGGTGGAGCCCCTCCGTACGCTTTACCCGTGAGTCTTCTCTCAGCTTTTGCTGTCTTACTCCTGACCTTCTAGGTCCGCCTGACATCCATCACTGCCTTCCTCTTACCTGCCTGTCCACCCTCGAACAATAACGATTCCTACCAGTTCCATCTGCTAGAACATCGTCGAGAAGAGAAAGTTGGCCCACACAAACCAACATCCTTCCGTTCTCAGCTCTCTGTGGGTAAACTCGCCTCTTTCAGGAACTTACCATCTGTAACTTACAGTAAACATCTCCACAGCTTCTCATATTATCCTGCCGACCAAGGCCTCTCATCTAGGCGGGAGGGGGAGACAGGGAAGGTGAGATGAGGACAGATATTTTAGTCTGTAACACAGCAGCAGCGTAAGCAGATCTCTTAATAGCTTCCATCGTGTGGCACGAAATTTACAAACACCTTTCGAAAAAAAATAAATCCCAAAGTTCCTATCAATTTATTCCTACCAAGTAATAAGAAGACTCGGCAACCCCGGTGTCATCTCTTTTAAATGTGTTCGTATAAATATTAGCTTGAATGTCAATTTAAGGTAAAACAAAATATGATTTCATTATGTTTTTTTTTTTTTTTACACAATACTTACGTTGTGATTTTTACCATCTTCTTTGTCGAAAAGTCCCAATGAAAACTTCTCGCCATTTTCACCTGATGGCTAAAATACTGCCTTTGAGTTATAAACCTTGTTCAATCCTAAAGTTTTAGAAATAACTCACAACTGGACAGACTGTATCGAAGCCTCCTAAATCTTGTCAACTGGTGAAAACCAAAGAAAACAGTTATACTCTCTATTGTTCACAATCTAATGTTAATATAAATCCTGGTAGAAAGAAAATAACAGATTTGGGTAGATATTGATGATGTACTTTTTAAAAAGATACACAGATAGTAGTTTCAGTTTCTCAGCCATGCTTTCTGAAAAAGAAAAAAAAAATCACTGCAGAGGTGTAAATATTTGACAGATTTCTTTTGACATTCTAGCAGATTACCCAGGCAAACATCACCATCCTCCAGCATGAGGCTGAATTAATCTGTTTCATCTAATTTTAACAGCACGAGATTCTTTAATATGTTGCCATAAGTAAGTTAAATTTTTGTTACATTTTCTGTAACTGAAATTATCACAGAAATCTCATTTTTAGACAATAACAAACTGTGTAATAACCTCTCACCAAACCAGTTCTTATTACAGACGCAGGGTTCTGTCAAATGTTGGTACAATTAAAAAGAACAAAGCCTGGGGGAAAACACAATAAGCTGATGTTATTTTAGAAATTATGTTTGTAGGAAGAGAAAAGAACAAAAGTATTAAGAAGGTTATGCTGATGTTATAGTGTGCAGGTTCTGCAAATCAGACCATTCTTCACAAAAATAATAAAAAAAGCTTTTATTTTAAAAAAATTAGTTTAATGTTGGTGAATAATCTCAAAGATATTAAGTCAGTGATTGAGAATAATTGAGAAGAGGTATACATCCAGGATACTCTGAGACAAAAAGCATCAAACTTTGCATCCTCCAAAAACAAAATTAAACTGAATTCTTCCCAAAAATCCACTAGCAGAGGTGTCAAGAAACTAAGTAGAAATGATGTGATACCTTACTTAAGTAGAAATTTTGGTTATTTTAATTTTAACAGAATAAGTGTTTTTGCCAACTTTTTACTTCTACTTTTTAGTTCTTACACTTTCTACTCCTTACAATTTATTACCTCAATTTTATTTCAGCTGATTTTTGTAATCCAGTTTACAAAAGCACCAAAAACAAAGTCAGTTGAAACTGTTCCTTTTTGTTGAGAACCTCAACAAAAGTATTTTATTACTTTTAAGTTGCTGTGCCTTATCATTAAACAAACTAAAATTCTGACATAATTACATTTTCCTGCAAGCTCATGTCAAATTTGGGTGTAGTAAGTACCTTGAGTACCTTCACAGCACTAACTAACATGGACATGAACTCATGATTATTCAGGTCTGCATATACACACTCTTTAAACAAAAAGAAAACAAAGGAAGGAAATCTCTATCTTTTTTAAGCTAAGATTGTTAAAATATGTAAGTATTTTAAGTTTGTGTAAATAGGTTAGACAATTAAACGTGCAATATGTGTGTTATGGAGCATGCCTTTATTCTAAAAAAGCAGCAACTACTTCCTTTGAATACATTAAATATCAATAAGCAACACAGGCTTTGTTTTGTACTCGTTCATTGCCCAGCTAAAGTTTCTTTTTATATGCTTTTGACATTGTGATCTAACTTATCTAATGAGATACTTCTAATGTGCATAAAACATGAAGCAGGACTTTTAACTGACCCCATCATTAAATATGCATTAGTTTGTTTGGCTGACTTCGGAGCATTCATAAGCTCCTCTTTTGTAGCATTTCTGGGGGAAATGAAGCTATCTGTGGAAAAAACCCACATTATTAAGCCTCAATGGCTGTTCCCATGGTAACCACAAGTGTCCCCAAATCACCCATGACTAAAATCTGATTCTAGTCTTCTGTACTGTCCTTTCATTCTGTAGTTCATGTTAATATTTGTTAAATAAGGTTATAGTGAGCTTGTGTGTTAACCATCTGATGGGTTTTATGAGTTTTTATGAAGATATTTGGAAATGTGGCCTTTGGGAAAAATGTTATCTTCCACGATCAGTCAGTGGATTTAAGTTACTTGACACAATCAGCCTGAAAATACTCTGAAAATTCTTCATTAACGTTTTGGTTGATTTCCTAAAATGCAGAATATGACAATGAAAGCAATTAAGAGCAATATGTTATTGCACTGAGGGGACAAATACTTTAATTTGTTCAGAGGTTTTTACCATGTTTTTTTTTTCCTGAAAATTCCAAGGAAAAACTTCTCAGTTTTCCACCTAATGGCTAAAAAGCTGCCTTAGAGTTATAAACCATATTCAAGCACAACGTTTTAGAAATTGCTTAAATTGGATAGACTTTTGTGAAGCCTATGAATCCTTGTCAATTGATGAAAACCAAAAAGAGAACTGTTTTATCTTTTGTTCACAATGTAATGTTAATATGAATCCTGGTAGGAGAAAAAAAAAATAAAGATTTGCGTAAATATTGTTCAAGTGTTTTGTTAAAGATGTTTGGATGGATATTTTAGTTTCAGAGCTAGGCATTCTGAACAAAAACAACACATCATGGCAGAGGTGTAAATATTTATTGACAGATTTCTTTTGAGATTCTTGCAGATGAGCCAGACATGCATTTCCAGCCTCCAGCATGAAGCTGAATTATTGTCAGTTTTCTTTGAATTCTGACAGCATGAAATTATTTAAAATCTTTTTTCTCTTGGATTTTAAGAGTCATATTTTTACTACATTGAACTCTGACAGATAACACATTTTTAGACCATAAACAAGCTGTGTAATTACCTTTCACCTAACCAGTTCTTATAGACGCAATGTTCTGTCAGTATTTTAAACCTTTGTTAAAGTAAGAAAAATGTATAATCTTGCTTTGTCAGCGTGTATTCCAGTTACTTAATATGATCAGAGAAGCTGTCAAAATATTCTCAAAATTGGTTATTTAGGTTTTGTGTGATTCTCTAAAACGCAGCAAAGCTAATTAAGAGCTAATGTCTTTCAAAGAAAGTTATGAAACAAAAACAAAAACTTCTTTGACTTTGTGTTTTCCTTCGCTTTCTAAGCATTTGAATTCAGCAGGTTGTTATTTGCTGCCCTTAGTGTATAGATCTAGTTCCTCAGTTGCTGTTTGCCCTCCACACTCCTCTCAAGTTCTACCTCTCGCTCCATCAATCCACCCCGCACCCAGCAGCCAATAATTAAAGAAGAAGATTGGTAACTTATTGATGCTCACAGCAATGCCTCACCCAGTGCTGATCTCCTCTGCAACAAAGGCAGAATAAGGTAAGAGTGATTGAAAGTTTGAGGACTTTACTTCATTTAGGTTGAATTAAAAAGTTGAAGAGAAAGAGAAAGGAAAAAAAGTCTGCAATATGGGCTCTCTCTCATCAGCCTCTTTCACAGCAGTGTTGAGAAAGTCATCAATTACAGTGATGATGTGCAGTACATGTCAAGTGAGGAGAAAATTGATCCCTGGTATGGTGGTGGAGAGTCAGGGGTGATTTGGTCAGTAAAGCAGCCATGTGTCTAATGAGCTGCTCTGCATGTCAAGGAATTTATTCCTACCAAGTATTAAGAGCATGTTTCCTGCATATGTTAGCTGGGTGAATTTAATGTCCAATTAAAGCCTGTCTCCTGCATAGTTTTAAAAGTCTGTTTTTGCTCTTTGTGCTTTATAGATTGCATGTTGGAAGTGTGGTGATTGCACAAATCCAGCAATCATATCTGGCGCCACATGTGAGCAGCAGAGCGAGAAAAAGTGGATTTAGACAGAGAGTGTACTGGCAGAAAAAAAGCTAAAGTAAGATTTTTTTTTTTTTATCACAATCAGTGTTGTTCATATTGAGAAGAAGGAAGCTTGGTGTTCAGTACTGATGAAGCATGGTATGATGAGGCATTAAGGTTTTGGTTCTGAAGAACGAAAGCCCACTGAGGAAATGAGCGTCTCAAAAGGTTTTTTGTGCAGAATGTGAGCAGCTGACCACAATTATCTCATTGTCTTGGAAGCATGCAGGTTTTGGTAATTGCAACCAATTTCCTTCTCAGGATAAATTCATCCATGGCAGTAGCACTTTGATCAAAAAGTTGGAAGACATTTTATTTTATATCCTATGTGAGTGTTTTAAACAAATCTGTTGGCAACACATACTTGTGAAAATGTACAGCTTCAAACACTTATTGGTTGAATAATTTGCAGGTATGAAAATAGCTTCCATGTAATTCTGGGAACAAATGATTTGGATATCTATGGGTTTGTCTGATCCATCATTCTCCTCTGGTTTCTAACACATTGTCCTGCTTTAAGATGATCTCCAGGGCCCCTTTCAGAAAGAATGGCTGATCTACTGAGTAGAAAGCAGATACTCTGGGTAGGTCTAAACCACTATGTCACACACATAGTGTTTTTGGTTTCAGAACAGGTGATATCAATCAAGTAACTAAAGTCAGTGTCCAATCAGCCGTGAATTAAATGCAAGCACGAGCATGAAATAAGCCCTCGTCAATGACACGCAGTTAAAGCAATTCACCATGGCAATGGCAGGACATGAGAAGCCTTGAAGTGTGCGTTTCTCATCAACAGAATACGAAATCTTTAATGACGGCATATAGAGAAAATCAACCATAATTAACAAAAAGAAACAATGCTGTTGTTGCCGAAAAAAGTGAGTTAGTGGCAGATAATTGCTGAACAAGTCAATGCATGAGTGATATGTTATTTGATGGAGAATTAAAACTGTATTCTCACTCCACACTCATTCAACAGACAAGAAAAATTGATTGATTATGTGTCTAAGTGCAATAAAAGCATTATAGCTTAGAAATTGTAACCTAATTAATATATTATATATAAGATTGTGTTATTTTACTATCAACTCTAATCTAATATATATATATATATAATCAATATTTACATATAATCTATTTTCTTGTAGGTATATAATTTGTACCAACCTTACTTCATATAAATCACATAGGCTGTATTTATATTTTAGGTTGAAGTAAAAGTGTTATTATGTAAGTGAAGAAATTGCTACATGGACAATGCAGACAACCTGGTCCCTGTGGCTTTACGCTTATTTAGGAGGAGTGAATGCTGCTTGTCAAGACTTGATGCAATCTACTGGGTTTCCTAAAAATAGGAACTTTTTTGACCAATCTGTATAATCTGATGGAATTTGACTTTGGAAAGTGCCTTGAGATGACATGAATCATGAATTGGCGCTATATAAATAAAATTTAACTGAAATTGAATTGAATTGTAATTGAAATTCACTGTAGCCCCAACAGTATTGGGGGGGGGGGGTATATGAATGAACTGGAATAAATATATATGAAAACTAGTGCTAGAAGTATTAGAATTTGATAGAGAAATAAATTATTAGTTCTTTTATTCATCTTGTGGGTCTCTGACTATGAAATACCTTAAAACTCAACTATAACTGAGTGCAACAATAATGTTCCTGTCAGCACGACACACAGTTGAAAGATTTTCGGCATCACCTACGTTACTAAAATATGCTGCTGCCATGAAAACGTAGAGCAGCACAAAGAAATTGTTCAGAACTGAGAGCGTCCCGTCATGTTGGAAAAGCAATGTGCAGGCTGAGAATCTTTAAGAGCAGAATAAAACATTTAGCTAATCATGGTCTGATCAGCCTGTCTCGACAGAGATTTCCGTGGAGTATTTGCACTCCAGCATACAGGCTCCTCCAGAAAAGGACACGCCTTTTCCGACACTTTCTTGTGCATATCTCATTAAAAAGTAGGAAAAACTCCTACAACCCTGCTACCCTACTCTGTAGCAGGGTTGTTTCACGGAGTAATTTGTTGTCATAATTTGACTCAGAGTAAAGGCTTCTGAGCTGCAGGAATTTACCCCAGAAATTACTCTGGATTTCCACTAAGCTGGTTTTGTGAAATGGGGCCCAGGTGTTTGAGGTTTTTTTTTTTTTTTTTTTTTTTTATGTTTTTGTTACAGCATTCGGTTGCTGTTAGCTATGTCAATTCAGTCAACCAATTACCATTCATTAACACCTCTTGTCCTATTCTGCTGGTAATTTCTTAGTTTATTTTTTGTTTTATTTTGTTTCTACAGTTGGATTTTATTTCTCTTAAAATTCTAGTTATTGGTTGATAGTTATTTGTGTCTGCTCAGCTCTTTTTGTATTGATTAGTCTCTTTCCCTCAGCTTCCTCACTTCCTTCTGCCACAGTTGGTCCACATCACATTACTCTTCCGGTTTGCTTGTCATTTCCCCACCTCTGCCTCTGTATACTCTCTGGTTGTCATTGGATGAATCTGTTTCACTGTCTGCCTTAATAATAAGACTTTAGGGTAATTGTGCCTTATAATTTAGTGTATAAACTAGATGAGTACATACACTGTGTATTTCAGATCAGTACACTGAGTTTACCTAAATAACTTATATTTGGTAAATCCTAGAACAATGTGAAAAGAAAATATTTTGAGTGTTTTTTTTTTTCGTTTTTTTTTTTTACTTTCTTCACATTTCAATTTTTAATGCATTTCCTCGGTATTCTAAAGAATTGCCTTTTAAGCTGATGTAGCTCAAACATTTTGGGTGTTATCCTTCTACAAGATGAATTTAACACTTCTTGTAGAAGTCCTGTAACCTAGTCAAGTTCATAGGTGCCAGATTGCAAATTACAATCAGAGATTATGGTAACCTGTATGAGTAACCTAAAGTTTATGGCTTAATATTGTTTTTGAGGTAAGGGACTGGATTTCATTTAGAGAGGAAAAATAGTTAAGAGCTCCTTTTGGAAATTGTGGTTCTTCTATGTTGAGTGGACAAATAATATCAATTAAACATTGTCAAATTGGAATAAGAAGATGGGAAGAGTTCTACATCCTTAGACAATATTTTCTATACCAACTCATTAATTAAAAAACAGCAAAAGGACTGAGGCTGTTTAACAGCACAGCAGGTTGTAAGGAATACTGTCTAATCATCTAGAATTGCTGCCTGAGGACACCCCTCCCTATGATTTACAAACATTCTTGAGGTTATTCATTTCTTAAATACAAAGGTCCCCGAGGACACCAAATCTTATTGAGGCATTTTCTTATTTTTTCATGAGCCCTTCAAAAACTTTAATCTTTTGTATTAAACAATTGAACTTGTTATTTAGAAAAAGACAAATTGTTTCTGATGGCAAACAAACAGTTCCCTGTGGCTATAGAACACAGGGACTTACTAAATGGGTCTGTACAACAGCTATAAATATGTCACAATGAGAATGTTGCTAAGAATTTACAAATAAGATAGAATTTCCAACAAGCTACGGTTGAAAAACATGAAAAAGACAGACATAAAACTGTGTTAGGTATAGCCACAGAAACCTTAAGAACTCCAAGGTAAATGATGCATCGGTGTCTTACATTTATATCTATTTTGCCAACTATGAAATTTACTATTTAAAGTCCCTTTCTAAATAACTGTGCATATGCACAAGACCAGTTTACCTGCTCCTCCACTCTTGAGAGGGGATGGTGTGAAAGAATCTCCCAAATACACTCTGGTCTTATATGTTTCATCTGAAGCCATCCTCTTCTCATAAGCTTGTCAGACAGTTTGCTTCTTGCGATTCAGCCATTTTCAAACTATACGCTGAGAGCAGCGGAGCTACAAAGAACGACTAAGACTGAAGCTAACTGGATACGTAAACACTGGAAGTGCGCATGCACAACCAGCATCTGGAAACTAACTAGAAACGAGCATTGACATTACGTGAGCGCGTTGCAATGATTGTCATGTGGGGCAACAAATAGATAAGGTGATCCCCCTGAACTAGAAGACGAAAAAAATCATCCACTATACCATTACATTTAGCTAAAGACATTTAATCTTGAGGGTGGCTGAGGCTGATTAAATGGGCTGCCAATGCAAACATGTCCACTACCATTCGATAACAGGGGCATCGTATAGGGAGGAAAAGTTATGACAATTCCAAGGACCCCTAACTGACAGGGGCTCCCAAAACGCAACATTTCTATATTTATATAAACTTTTAGGAAGATTTATAGTTTTTTGACAAGGGGCCCAAAGTTTCTGGGTGCATCCTTGTTCGAAAACACGATGTTGCACAATTAAATGGAGACAATAAGCACTTGCAATTGATTAAAGACTGGAGCAGTTCTGGATTGTGTTGGTGTATTACAACTCTTGTAACAGTTGGTTACTTTTTAAAATGTGAAACATGACACTTAGCTATATGCACAGTTTACTAAGTGTATATAGCTTCTGCATATATATCCATTTTACTTCTTATTTTACTGTATTCTTATTTTTTGTCTGCACCATCAACACCAAGTCAAATTCCTTGTAAGTGTAAACCTACTTGGCGATTAAACTTGATTCTGATTCTGATTCTGATGGGCCAAATCAACAACATATTGGAATGCCCATATCTATAGGTACAATATTATGCAACAACACCACTTAGGGGAGAAATTAGATAGTATGTTGAGAAGAGTCAGACAAAAATCCAAGTGAAAAAATAGGAAAAACATTTTTTTCTTAGCACTATCTGGCTTCTTTCTAACAAATGGTGGAAAAAAAAACTCATTAACCCAAACAATAGCAACATGTTTCTCATGATGGCAGGTCATAGTTTGCAGATTCCTGCACAGCACAAATTGACAACCAGGTAATTTTTTTTCTCAGCCTGTGTTATAACACCATCATTACACAGTTTTAAGATCAGAACTATTCTAGGAAGATTTTAGCAAAAAGGGGAATATAAGGAATATTGAGTTGCTTTCAGAAACAAAGTAAATGTTTCAGAAATCTCAAACTGTTGTAAATAATCTAATCAGTGTAGTACATATAGTGTGACATTTGTGCTTGTCTAAGACTAGTGTAGCTCTCCCTTTTTGTGTTTTAACAGATTAACTTGCATCAAAATTAAAGTTTCATGAATTTAAGGATGTTTTTCAAAAATCTCTATTTAATCTAGAATTAAAGCATTCCGGTTTGAACACTCCAAATATTGAAGATTTTCTACTTAAAGGCGATCAAATGCAGTAGAGAATCATTCAAAGCACTTAAAATTAACTGTCTTGGCAATGTTAGTGTTAACTGTTTCCTGTCCTTCACTCAGTCAGTGTTTCTTTTTTGTATGCAAACCAAAAAGGCTGCCAGATAAACAGTCTACAAGTGGTGGAAGCCTCTTCAGGCTAATGCAACCAAATGTTGTCCGTGGGTGTGTAAATGTATTTGTTACCTATTTCACTCAACACATATGGTGTTGCCAACTCCTCAGTAAGAAAAGTAACTATTGGCTGTCGGAGAAATTGCTTGAAATATGTAAACAATGTTATCACCTTAGTATAATCAATTGACCATTTGCATGTAATTGCATGCATGCTGTAAGACAGAGGGTTAACGCTGTTGCGGAGACAGTGAGTAAAACCACATGCTAAGTATTTTCAAAACTAAATAAATGAGCTTCCTTTTGTCCATTTTTGGCTGTTTTAATGCCACAATGTCAGCCCTCCTCTTTTATCTCGTCTTAAGAACGACAAATGTGATAAGCTTAATAGCATGTCACAGAAAACCCAATTTATCTCTAGTTCATTTGTAAAAGAATTGCAAATGGGCTCCAAATATTTGCTTTACAAAACACAAAGGGTAAAAACTCAAGAACAATTTCCTGTTTTAGGTCTAACGTTAATAGCTTACATTAATTTCAACATTGAGTCACATAATCACAGCAGCTAGAAAGCAATTCATGGGACAGACTCACTTTAATGAAAGATATTGTGGCTTTTAATATCTAATCTCATGTCTCTCCTTTTAAAAGGTGAAACACATACATTTCAAATTAAATTATAAAATCCCATCATACTGTTTGGAAACTTAAGTCAATGGTACCAAAACAGACAGACGTATAAACTGTTATCCCTCTCTATGTCGTTTTACAGAAGAGTTTGTGGAAAGCAAACATTATGTTTGTCTATGCTCTATTTTTTATCATGTATCAGAACAGTGACTTAATTTTAACATTATAAACAGTTTCATATCACCTCTTGACTCTGTAGATAATTACAATTAAAAGGGTTGGTGAATGTGCAAAAACCTGCCACTTATGTAAACTGTTCATCATATGATGCCGTCAGCTTGTCTAATTACAAAATTAAACTTAAAGTGCATTTTCTCCATTGGGCTTTTAATCAGTTTTCACCCCTTGAAAACCAGCATGATGATATAACTCCCTTAGCTTTGACTAATAACAGAATAATATATTTTACTTGGTCAGTCCTGAAAATGCATACAACTTGCTTTTCTCAATGCCAAAACTACATTGCATTCAATTTAAAGCATTTTTTGTTTTGTTTTGTTGTTTAATTAAAGCTGTCTCAAATGTATAAAGTCTATAACATAAACAGTTGGATTCAGGAAATGTTTACCTATAACAACCTCAAGTTGAAAAATATTTTCTTTTTACAAGGTACTTAGAAATAATTTAGGGAGAAAATGTACAAAGGGTATTTTTTTTATCCATAATCACCCCTTCTGTTTTTCCATTAATTTTGAGACCAATGTACTGAAGCAGTTAAAGGTAGAATCAGCGACTTTTCCTAGTTTCCCCAAGTCCCTTTTTGACTGACTGCATATGCACAAGACCATATCACCTGCTCTTCCGATCCTCAGGGGGAAGAGCAGGTAAGACCAGAGTGGATCTTACAAATCCACTCTGGTCTCATTTCTCAAGGCCTTCCTCTTCTTCTCATACACTTGTATGCGGTTTGCTTCTGGTGACTCTCAGCCTTGTTGAAAGTATACGGTGAGTGCAGCAAAGCTACAATGAACAACTGACACCAAAGCTAACCGCTAAGCTAACCGGCTACATAAACATTAGAAGTGCACATGCGCAGCCAGCAAGCAGAAACTAAGAAGGAACGAGCCCACACACTGGCGTTACATGAGTGTGTTAGAATGATTGGCATGCAGGACAAAGAAGGTGATACTCCAGGAATTTAAGGGACAGAGGGGGTGAGGCCGGGACCAAAACTGACAAATCTCTGCCCTTCGGACTGAACGGCTGCCAATTCATCTTTTATCTGTATTAGATCCCTTTCACACATAAGTCCCAGTAATTTATTGGGACCACATTCTCAGGTTGAACAAAAACTGGCGCCTTTCACACATGCAAATTAGTTCCAGTAACTCACCGGGTCAGTATTTTTCTTACTTAACTTGGCAACGGGTGAATGGATGTATCTAATGTCACCTGCAGGTGGCAGTAATGCAAGGGATATAGCTTTAATTGATTAAGCCAACCTCCAAATAAGAATTTAGGCCAGAAGTTGTCCGTCAATCAGCTGATAAGCCACAACAAAAAAAGTGGTTAGTAGCTCTATGTAAACAACAGAAGAAATACAATTTCAGTAAATTTCTCAGTTAGAAAAGTGACTTGCAGACATCAGTGAAGGAGCTAAATGAAGACTATGAATGTTGTACGTAATCCAGCAAATGTGTGCCAATTCCAGGAATGTAATGGCCATATTTCATTTAATTTCATTTAACAACCCAGCCCTGCTGTTATAGTGAATCCAATTGGATTAAATAAGCAGTGGAAAGAAGCTGTAGCCCAATACATCCCATCACTTCTAATTTTTCACTCTGATCATTGTACAGGTAAGTATGACTGAAATAACAAATGAAATGCTGCAATTAATTTATTTCAGTAAGCTTTTTTTCCGTTGAAGTTTTCAAAGACAGTCAGGAATTTGTCAAAGAGAAGCATCTACTTCTTTGTAGTGTATCAAAAGTTGCCTTGGAAGCCTTTGATGCCTAAATGATTGATAGCTCAGGGTAGAGATTTAACATTTCTCTGAAAATGACCAGTTACTGAGATGAGAACAACTGAAAAGGTAGACAAAGCTCAATAAAACTGTAAAGGATCTTCAGAAAAGTAATGTTACTAGAGACCACTTTAAAATTGTTTGACATGACGGAAACGGTAAAACATAGATATATTTATATAATGTTATCTGGAATTATATACTTCTGCTGCAGTCTATTTAGCATATGGATGGTGTGCCAGAGTTACAAACAGAAATACAAGATGGTACAGCCAGGCTTGGGCACTAAAAATAATCAGATGATTTACACTTTTGTTAAACACAAGACCATTTTCAGCAGCAGTTCCAACAAACAATGGGATTTAGCATGCACTCAACCCAACACACTATGCCCTCTAATGCAAAGACTATCACCAATACACTGGAGAGTTAACAGCAGTGTGCAGAAACACTGTGCCCCACCTAACAACAAATCAATATTTGTGGGTTAAAGTGTAAAGTGTGATTAATGTGTCAGCTCAAATGTGGATAGCTCCCAGTAGTGATTGTGAATGCTTGTTCATGTCATAGATCTATTCTGGGTAATATTTTAGCATTTTCACAGCCCTGACGGGGATGGAATAGAATAAAGGTTGTTTGCTTTTGATACTGTACAGGAATATTCACAAAGATTCTCTGTCTCCTCTCGGAGAACTCCTTACTTTCTAAGCCTAAGAGGGATTTAGATAGTTGTTGAGAGTGACTAACTCTTCTAACTGTTGTTCCTTAGGCTTCGTTTGGATCCAGACAGTGACAGTTGAGAAGGTGGAGATGTCACAACAGGTAGAGCCTGAGACTAGTGGTCCAGGCAAAGGACATAAAAAGGGCGCAGACAAAGGCAGGAGGATCCAGAGGGTTAGGAAAAAAGGGCTTGGTCCAAAAAACACAACAAAATAACAGTTCATGTTTTCTTGCAATATGCAAATAAAAGAACTTGGTTATACTGCCCTACGTTCTTATAGAACTGTGGAAAGCCACAGTGATGTTTGTCACATTCAGGTTAAAGATTTTTAGCTATGACTGTCATTGGTTTTCTTATTCAGTTCTAAACATTGTGCCTATATGGTGCTAAAACAAAATATGTTGAAATATTTTTCAAAGCATAAAATGAAACAATTGTTTGTATATTTACAACAGAATACAAGATTGTTCTTTTTTTTTTTTTACAATAAATTCAGAATGTTTTGTGTTCAGTGCTCAGGCGTATGTAGTCCACTGTAGTGGACGTTTCTGTAACTTCCTGGAAAAATTTATTTAAAAAAAAAAAAATCATATTTGTTTTTTTCATGCCCTAAGAAGAGTAAAAACACACACAAATTTTGACTCAGGGATTCATAATTCATGCATCAGAGGGTTAATGTCCAGACATCAGAAGCCAAAGGAGATATCCGACAAGGCATGGCAGGGGAACCCAAAACACGAGACTGGGTCAAAAACAGAAAAGGCAGGCAAAGAACACTGGCTATCTACTAATACTAAGGCTTTGAACAATCTGGTGCCAGCTGACTTTTGAAGCCCCATATATAAGGGCAGAGACACAGGTGAATGAGATGGAGCTAATGAGCTTCCACAGGTGCAGCTGCTCACACTAATTAGAAGAGGTAGTGATTGAAACCAGCCAGAATCACAATAGAGGCAGAGTGAAACAAAGTCACACTGCCTCTATGTCTTCCCGTACTTCATGGCCTGTTCTTGTAACTTCTGTACGTATTTCATTTTATTAGTAACACCAACACTATGGGGACACGGTGGTGGTATAGGGATAATGTGCACAACCCTGTTCAGGGGCTGAGTCCTCAACTCGGCCTTCCTGGGTTTGAGTCCTGGGCCATATACTATGTTGCAGGTCTTCCCACTCTCTCTCTCAAACCAATTTGTTGTCAGCGTACAGTGAAAAAAAAGCCACTAATGCCACAGAATAAAGAAAAATTGTAATAAAAAGCATAATTAAGCTGATATCACATTCCTGTCTGCACTTTGGTCTCCCACATCATGACTCAATTTAAAACTTTATTCAACAACACTCTTAATCACAAAAGGAAATTAAATGTTGTTGTAATTCATAGGGGTTTCTTCAGCAAGTTGTTGTAGATGCTGATGGCTGTAGGCAGGAACAATCTCCTGCAGCAGACTGTCTTTCAGCAAACCTGGAGAAGCTTCCAACTAAAGAAACTGTTGTTGTGCGATTGTCTGATGAAGAGGATGCCCAGTGTTGTCCGTAATGCTTCCTTTTAAGATCATCTCCACAAGTTTTACAAAAGTTTCCACAACAGAGCCGGGCTTCATTATTAGCTTATTGAGCTTCTTTATTTCAGTTGCTTTGATGTTGCTACCTGAACAAACGATGACAAGTGAGATCACACTCTCCACAACATATCTATAGAAGATAGACAGTATCCTGCTGTCCAGGAGGTACCCATCCACCTGTTCAAGAAACTGAATTACACCCTAATACATTTAAAATATAGTGGCCCTTAATAGTTGATGTTCGTAATTTTTCAGAAATGCCTCTAAGGATTTATAAATGTAGTACCCTATTCAAAATATTGCTCAGTTTTAAGGTATGAGTTTGCCAATATGTCTATGTAACTCAACAAATATAATGTGGGTTTAGATTAGGATGGTCCTTTCACTGATTTTCCTCCTAAACATGTATAAGAAAAACCCATTGGCCAATATTTCTTGCTTTCTTTAGACTCGTGTAACAGTAGCTAAAGCCTCAATCATTGAAGATGTGTAATTTGAGGAAATTATGTAGGAGTATCTTGTTTCTAATTTGTACATGTAATTTAACCAAACAAGAGGGTGTGATGGCCTTTGTATTGTTGAAAATATATTAAAACAAGCTGTCCTGGCTTGTCATTAGATTGGATTATAGGTGTTATTGTGAATTTCTGTAAGATGAGAGAAACAAATCAGGTAGGTGAATGTCTGATGGTACAGTTTTGAAGAAATGTGAAGAAAAAAAAAGAAATAAAAATATTAATGCCTACAATTACATGTCTTTGAATGACAGACTGAAGCTCTTACAAAAGCTGAACCTTGTAAATACGGATCTGTGTTTTGTTTACAGGTGCAGTGAGTAAAACTTGTCTCATATGGGTAATTCTGATTATTGACATTTTCAGGGATGAAACTATGAGAAGAGGAGGACAAACTCATGAATAGAAATATGTGTTTAAATTAATTGCTGTGGTAAATGCAGAAAGCCTTTGACAAGAGAGAAAGACAAGGTAAATATGACTGGAGAAAAAACATATGTGACAAGAGTAAAGCGACATTTGTTAATATCAGAGAAGATACTTTGTCACTCTTATAAATTACATTAATTAATTTCTGTAATGTAACTTAAAAAGACACCTCAAACCATATTTCACTCAGAGAAATGTAGTTCAAGCATCTGTTTCTGTTAATTTTGATGATCATGGCTTACATCTAATGAAGGCCTATAATTCAGTTTCCAAGAAAGTTAGAATATTGCATCAGACCAACAACACAATGATTTTTAATAAAAAAAAAAATGTATGTCATAGTCTATACTTGTGATGTCCAAAGTTCGTGCTCAAGGTACCTTATCTTGCATGTCTTAGACTTTTTCCTGGTTCAGCACACCTGAGTCATATGAATGTTTCATTAGCAGGCCTCTGCAGAATTTGAAAATACACTGAGAAGGTAGTTCAACTACTTTATTCTGGTGTGTTGAAGCACAGATGTAACCAAAAACATCCTGAACACAGAGTCTTAAGGTGGAAACCCTTGGCCTCCACAATCACATGAAAGACTTCTGACTTAGCTGTACAGCAAAAAGCATTTGACACCATGCAAAAGAAGGGAAGGTAGGCCAAAGGTTATTACTAAAGAAGCTTGCTTGTTCAGTGATGATTTGGGGAGCCATTTATAATGTTGGTGTTGGTCCAATGTCTTTAATTCAAAGTCAGCGCAGGTGTTGACTAGGACATTTTAGGGTGTCTATGCTTCTCTCAGCTGACAAGCCACATGTAAATTGAAATACATTTTTTGACAACCAGAAACACCAATAATTGGTTTAATCACTTTGCTCGATTGGCCAGCTTACTGGCCTGACCATCAACAATTTATGTTGTATTAATTATCAAGAGGAATATGAGAGACACAGAACCCAATAATACAGATGAGCTGAAGACCGTTTTTGAAGAAACCAGATTTTTCTGGATCCCTCGTCTGAGCAATAATTTCCATGCTGCATTGATGCAGTAATTCATGCAAATGGAACCCCAAATAATTACTGGATACTACTGTACAGAACAGTCACCCTTTTCCTATAGCCCACATGTCTAAAATTAATTATTATAGATTGTTTGTGATATTCTAATTTTCTGAGATACTAAATTTGGGGTTTCCATTACTGGTAAGCCATAATCATCAAAAACATGAAATAAATGCTTAAATATATCACTCTGTGTAAAATTAACCAAGTTATTATGATACTTCCATACTGTAAAATAGAAGATGATTCTAAATTACTGGACCTGGAATAGGGTGGGAATCTTTTTCTTTATTATATGGATATGAAAAATATATAATCAATCAATCTTTATTGTCAACTACAATATGCATTGTTATCGAAATTACAGTTTCAGTAGAAACCATCCATTGGGGATCGGTTGACTGAGGCCATGCATGCCAAAAGAACGCAGCTGTTAGGCGCATTCCTTTGACTGCCTATAATAGCTGTATAGTTGAACAACATTGAATAATCAAGGCTTAAACTCAGTGCAAACAGAAAGCATGTAAAATAGTTTTAATGTAGAAACAATAGATGTACTGGTGTGGTCCTTTGTGATTGACAGATAAAGGAATATGCATCTTTCTCTTTTCACAATAGCAAGATAAGCTATTTCTGACTCAATTTCAATTCATTCCAACTGATACACAAATATTTGAGTTTGTGCTGTTGTGAAATGTGTAAGAGAAGTTGCCTTAAATTATTGAGTTAGCATGTGAAAATGGTTGGACTGCAAATATTTATGTCAAAAGGGGTTTAGAGCATTTGATATACTGATCATAGATCAGACATTCTTAAGAGAACTGCAGAGAGCCTTGGGAATTACAGCAGCATAACTCGCTGATTGAACCTTTTACCCAAGTGTAATATAATGTAAGTGAATGGGAAATTATTTAGGAGGGAGCACTCCTCTATAGAGGCTCTAAGCAACTGTTTCAAGGACAGTATGTGCTGTAGATGCGACCAAGCAGAGTAGCATGGTTTTTAACCTGTAAATACTTTAATAAAATACCACCACAATGATTGATGACTGTAAATATTGAAATAATTTGCTCAAGATTTAGTCATGCTGGTAGAAGAAGATTTTAAGAAGCTGCTTTATTTGTGTGAATTTATTTCCTAGGGTTGTAAAGAGAGTGTCAAAATATAGTGGTATTAATCACATGTCAAAAGGAAAAAAATTATAGAGAGCATCTGTAAAAGTGAATCGTCAAGCCTTGCCACATATTTCTAGTTTGATTTAGGTCTGGACTTCGTCTGGGCCATTCTAACACATTAATATGCTTTGATTTAAACTATTTAATTGTAGCTTGGACTGTAATATTAGGATAGACATCTGGCTGGAAGATGAACCTCCACCCCAGTCTAAAGCCTTTTGCAGCCTCTAAATTTATTCTATTATTTCCATGTATTTAGCACCAACCATCTTCCAGCTTTCCTTCTCTTGCAAAAGAAAAGCACTCCCGCATGCCCCTATCGTAGCATATTAAAGTTGTTTACAGTGCTAGTTTACCAGTACACATACATTTTTTTTATGGTGGCAAAATAATCCCCTTTTGGTCCGATCTGACTACAGCAAAATTAATTTCCTTTGGCCAGTATTCCATACAGGTCAGATAAAACCTTTTATGAAATTTATAAAAAGGTTGTGGTTGTAAAGTGGCAAAATAAGAAAAAAAAAATCGAAAGGTATGCATGCTTTTGGATGCCACTGTACACTGGTTGACTTTATTGTCATTCAACTGCACATTCTCAATGTACATTTGAGCAAAATTGAATCGCTTTCCTTACACAAGTCTGGGTCACGTTATAGCTGGTGTAAAACTGATGCAGCATTTTATGCAATCAACATTATGTAGACAGTCAGACATGGAGGTGGTATTGTGGTAGAGAGAGAGAGAGAGAAAGAGAGAGAAATTGATAAAATGTAATCTTTAACAGCTGGAAAAAAACTATTAATTGGTAATTGTCCAATTTCCTCAAGAATTACATTTAAGTAGTTTGATTTCATATTTGTCTGTACATGTCTATATCAGTTCATCATTGTTGTGATTATTAATCACTTTTTTTGTTACTGGATGCAATATAATTCTGAAATTTTAAATCACAAGGATCACCAAGCGTTGCAGAGATTTTATTCCATCATCAAAAAAAGAATGCCAATGTCTGAAGAGCACTATTTATCACAAAATTTTATAGTGTTTCTTCCTTCAAAATAGTTACAAAATGTTTCTAAACATCGAGGGGATTAAACAGAAACAATTTCAAATAAAATCAAATTTCCTACTCAACAAAATCTAACAACTGCTGTAAGTGTGTCTTTTGTTTTTTTAGAAACCCTGTTTTCCCTAGTGGTCTATATTCTAAAGTTTAGAAGTCATTGATTTCTGTTGGAACGGAAAGCATACAGCGGCACACACCAAAGTATTACGTTTCAAGCACCAAGTGCAGCAGATGTTCTAAATTTCTCTTGGCCTCTCTCAGCAGCATACTTACACAACCACATAAATGATGATATATCACAGTTATAGATAGGGAATCTAGGTGTTATCTAATAAATCTCTGAGGTGTTCCCTAGGCAGATTTAGGTCTCATAATACATGACGTCCTGCTGTGGTATTATTAATAGATAGTCTGGATGAATATTACTGGCATTCAATCATTGTCATGATTTGAATAAGCTTTTTTTTTTTTTTTTTCTCTGATACAGTATCTAAAACACAAATACATGCCCACTTTATAGTTTATTTTATTCTAAGAAATATATACCCTACTATGTCCTCTTGTACAACAGACAAGTGTTTGTACTTTATTCATCAGTTTTCTGTTTCTCAATGTATATAAAGTGTTTACTTAATTTGTATTGTCATCTTAATTAAGTTGTCCATATATAATTCTCATTTTTTTTTTTTTTAATAATGCATAGAACTAAGAAACCCACTCAACCTGCAGGAAATGATACAGAACATTTTCTGAGGCAAAAAGACAAGGGCTCACCCACATGGCTGGATTTAATTAACTATATATATTTCTGTAAATACATTACACATATTACTTTTTTATTGTTCTTGCAAAGTACCACAAAAGGGCAATTGTTGTAAATGTTAAATGGTCTGTGCTTGTTTAGTCCTTTATCTACTCCTGAGGACTACCCTTGTGTAGTATGTGCCCAATGTAAATAAAATGAATAGAGTTAAAATCCTTATTAGTCAGTAAACTAATTTCATTTAAGAAACAGTCTTTATCTTAAATATTTGTCATTTGTTAAATACACTCACTGAGAAGTAAACAATTTTGGCAAACGTCTGCAAAATATAGTTTTCAAATTGTGAAGTTGTGGTTATTTTTTGTTTGTTTGTTTTGCCTTTCATTTAAATTATACAGTACAGTCTACGGCAAATATATTAATACACCAAAGATATTAAAGTATTTAAATGGGATTGTATACAGACACAATGTAGTGCATAATTGTAAAGTAGGAAAAAAAGGATTCATGGTTTTACTTTTTTTTTTTATTTAGATTTTTAAAAGTGTGTCATGCATTTGTATTTGCCATTTACCTTGATATAAAAAAAATATTTTTATCAACTGCCTTAAGAGGTTACCTAATTATTAGTTATAGTCTGTAGGGTGTGTATGTGTGTGTGAATGACTGTTGTAATGTGAATCGCTTTGGGGTTGTCGGATTATTTAAAGTGCTATAAAAGTAACAGCCATTTAACATTTACGGGATTTAATCTCAGGATAAACATTGTAGTTAAGTGAATGTCATAAAAAGGTCAGTTAGAGAGAGAACTAGTGAACAAACAGTATTGTGTAGATTAAGAAACACACCCAGCAAGTCAAGGAGAAAGTGGTGAAAAAAGTTTAAAACAGGGTTGGTCTATAAAACAATCCTAAAATTTAGATTTTTCAGACCAAAATGATCTTTATAGCCTACTTGCAAAATACTTTTTGTGAGATAAAAAAATACACAGTAAAATGTCCTGAATACAACAACAGGGTAGAATGGATAGCGCTGAAAGACATGGTAATACTACAAGAAAACCAGTTAACGCTGCAAAAGACTTGGGATTGGGGTGAAGATTCACTTTTTCAGAAGAACTCTAAATACAGCCAGAGCTACAAGGAAATGGTTTAGATTAAGACGTATTCATTTGTTAAAATGGTCTAGTCAAAACCCAAACGGAAATTCAATTGAGGGTATGTGACATCACTTTTTTGAAGAAAATAAATAAAAAAAAGGCAAAGGCCGATGATCAATACCAAAGATCAAAGGCATTTTGGTCACATGTTTTTTTTGTTTCACTTGGAAGTCACTTCCCCTGAAGGATCAAAAGAATAGTTATGTGAATACATAACAAGGACCCATTTGTTCTTCCATCTTTCTTGTATTCAGATTTGACATTTAGTAGTTTTACCAAAAAGAAAAAAAATGCTCAAAAATTCCAGTCGCTAGATCTGCAAAGCTACTGGAGACATCTGTAATTGCAGCAAAATTGTGTTCTACAAAGTGATGAATTACAGCAGCTGAACAAAATTGCTTACCACACTTCATTCATAGTAATTCATTAATATTTTTTTAAACCATGCAATATTTTCTATGTCACAAATATGAACTACTTTGGGTTGATATATCAGATCAAATCCTAATTAAATACATTGATAATTGTAGTTGCCATGTCAGAAAATCTGAAAACGTTCAAAAAGTATAGACATTTATGCAAGACTGTGTATCTTTAAAAAGATACATTTGAAAGGTGTGCAACATCTGATGGTATTTTGATGCAAATATTCTTCTATCATTGAAGTCAGCAGGCACAGGAAAGGTTAGGAATGTGATTGGGAATCAACATGGAATCCTCTGCAACAGATGTTTGATTGGATTAAGAATCTTCAAGGCTCAACAAGCTGTTTCTAAATCCCACAGGGCTTTGCTGCCCACCCTCATCTTCTATGTGCTCTGAACACTGATCACAACTAAACTCGACTTAAATTACAGAGCAGTCGTTTGAAGTAAAAATTGGTCACAAGTATCATGTTCTCCTGAATTTTTGGAAGGAAGGGTAAAACATTCAAAATGGGAAAAACATGTACACTGAGAAAAATGTCAACTGTGTTTATGATTGTCTTAGCCTTCAACAACCTCCACTTTCCAAAAGTTTATAATAACCCTCAGAGCTATAATTTAAATGAAATACAACTTAGTAGTATGCCAGGTTCTTAAGCAAGGCATACATATTTTTCATTATTTGGATATTCACCAAACCCATAGGCAGAGACCGGACCAGACAAAAATTCCTCCTGTTGCTTCAATAACAGCAGAGCTGAGCTGCTTCCTCCACTGAATTAGATTGTATGAATTTGATTCAGCTCAACTCATTAAGGTGGTGTGAAATGTCATGATTTTAGATTTTAACAGTGAGAATTTATTTTTACAATTAATAAAAGAAAGAAAATTAAGAAATTAAGGCTTTCCTTATAATATACAGATTGGCAAAAAAAGTTTCCTGATTGAATTTGACTTTGGAAAGTGCCTTAAGATGACATGTATCATGAGTTGGCGCTATATAAATAAAACTGAATTGAAATGAAAACTACAAAAGACAAAAATAATTGTGTACATTTTAAAACATCCCAAAGTACGTTTTCATTTATTTCCACCATCAGGCAATTACTATCTTACAATTATTTAAGGAGGAGGTCCTTCAAAGTTTTTTTTTGTCTATCTGCTATTTAACTTGTCAGACCAGTCTAAGCACTATATTTCTGTTCCAATATATATCGCTGGAACGCCTAATATTTGGAAAATGAAGGTCTACACAAGTAGATTCAGGCAGATGAGAGGATTACATTTATGAAACAATAAGTGTTCAATGTTTCTATGAGTCTATGACCAAGCTTTGTCAGACTGAACATACACTCATTTTACCATTCATCTTTACAAAATGAATGACATAACAATTACGCCACAAACTTCACAATTACATAACGAAAATGATGGTAAACTGATTTCAACAATAAAATCTAATCTGGCTCCCCGAGAAATTCTTCCATTATCCCTCATTATCTGTTATCTGTGACTCTTCCTGATCGCTACCAAAAAAAAACCCCAAAAAAAACACTGTAACCCTTGTTCATTGCCTGTTTGTTTGTCTGTTTTTGCCTTCATTATGTGTAATGTGAACCAAAGTGGCCAAAAATAAATTTTGCCGCGGTGACAATAAAATACTCTTGACTTAACTTTTGATTGGGAGAACAGAGACAATAAGGATGAATCTTCATGCTGTTGTATCTGTTTAAGGTTCGGCCTATTTGGATCCCACCTCCCACCTTCAAAGTGTTGGAGAAACTAATTTCTTCATTTGTGTGTCAAGGAAGAAAACCTAGAACCCAATTACAATTATTATGTATCCCAAAGAAAAGTGGGGGTTTAGGTTTGCCCAAGCTGAAGTTATATATATATATATATATATATATATATATATATATATATATATATATATATATATATATAAATATAAATAAAATTGGGCAGCACAGATGCAGAGGTTAGTAGAATGAACATCTCAGAATGAAGGAACAAACTGGATTAAACTTGAAAACCATGCTTGCCAATCTGTATCTCTGAAGACTGCACCTTTTTTAGAACAAAATAAGTGGAGAGATCTTAGACTAAACAATTAATAGATTATATGTACATAATGAGTATGTGCATAGGTAAGAAAACAAAATTGCTGCACCCCTGACAATGTCACAGGCACTCTAAGAGTTTTGATTTCGCACCGAATAAAACACATTCTGGTTTTAGGATAATTATACATCACATGTTTGATGGAGGAACATTGAAATCCTTTAACAGACTGGGACACCCTGAAACAGTTGCCGACTCCTGTGGAGCACTTTTAGATTAAGGCTGTTGAAAATAAAATGAAGATAAAAATAATATTGAATATGTCTAAACATCTACAGCGGCTGTAATGACTGACGTTGATAAACCCGATATTCAGCCAAACACAGAGTTACGATATTAAAAGGTTTATTAAAAGGGGATTAGTAGAGGAAGGTAAGGCAGACAAGCAGACACAGGCAGCTTTCATCAGTGAAGGCTGAACATAAAACAAAAGAATCCAGCTAGCTGGCCACACAGAAACTGGTAGACACATGGCATCAGAATACTTGAAGATATTTGAGATGAGACATTCTGGCAGGGATGAGTTGGCTGAGGCAGGCATATGTAGGCAGGTGAACAGAGTTGACTAATTAGTGCAACATGTGGATCTGATTAGGAGCTATGTGTTGGCTGGAAGGAGACTAAGCTGATTGGATAGTGGCAGAGAGGTGAAGGCTGATCCAAGAAAAGTCCAAAAAAAACAAACAAAAACCTAAATCATGACAGCTGTGTGTGTCCCATGATTCCCTGGATATGAAGGGGAAACGGGAGTTGGAGGCAAATGCAATTATTGAAGATGATGAATGGGAGGAGGCATGTTTAAGAGGTCATCAAATTCTAAACAGCCCAACATATGAGTTCAACAGGAAAATCAAGATGAGATTTTCTTTTGGACACCATCCATCATATCTAAGAACAATAAAACTGAAATGGATTTATGTTGGAGAAATTGCAAACAAATGTATGACTATATTTAGATTTTTTTCTGGGATTTCCCAGTCCGAATATCTTACTGGCTGGGGATCCATGGAGATATTTGTACTATGTTAAAGTTTAACTTGCAATCCGACCCGAGATATTATAACTTGGGGTTGATGCCATCGAGTAGGATTTAGAAGAAAGAGTGTTAATATAATCCAAATCTGTTCAATGGTGGCAATGAAAATGATATCTCACTCTTGGCTCAAAGCACTGCCTCCCACACTTCTTCAGTGGCAAGAGGGATTAAAAATATCTATGTGATGGAAAATAGTACTGCAAAGCTCCATCTGAAAGTAGATTTGTTTATGGACTTGTGGGCTCCTGTCTTTGACCACTTTGGTTGGACATAACTATTGGTTGTCTTCAATTGATATGAACATTTTTTTTTTCACCACTTGTTTTTTGGAATGTGACCCAATATTGAGGAGGATTGGGACATAATTTAATGTTACTATGAAAGTACTTAAAAATAGACAGCTGTTTAACCGTGCTATTATTTTGGTGACAGGGCTAAACCTCCAATGTTTCAGGATTCTAACAGTGCCTCTGACTATACATCTGAACATCTGTCTCATTGTCCTTCTGTCTCTTTTATTTTTTACAAGATCTCCTGATTCATGTCATAATGTTACAGCACAAACCAAGAAAGCATAGAAGATAATAGAAGGTGACTTTAGGAAATACAATTTCCATTCAAACACACCCCACATGACTTGACATGTCTTGACATTCTCCAGTTTTGACATGCTCATGCTGAGCTACCTATTTTACTTCCAATGTATAAAATATAGACAAGGATCAGCACAAACAGAAAAGGAGAGATAGGGAGATGTACACAGATAGGCAAAGATAACGGGGAAATCAATCACTTTGTCCTCATTTTGTTCCTCATAGGAAGATAAAGACTATCTTTTATGTGTCTTCTGTGTCCTGGTATTGTAGCTACTCTCCACGGAAGATATGTATAGAACTTAAAGAGTTTCTGATGAAGAAAAAAAGTATGTACACTAATACACACACTCTGGACCTAATTTTACACAAACTTATGTTAATTTGGGCACATAAATAATTTTAGGAAAAGCTCCATGTGTGATCTATGATAAACAAATAGACAGACAGCTTCAACCCTCTATACTGCTCTACCGCTTCAGGAGTTATGGGTCAGAAAAACAGCATTGGATAGACCAGAGAAAATGGTTTAACATTTTTATTTATTTATTTTTATGCAATATAGGTAGCTCCAAACAAATGTGTTTTCCTTTATAATAGCAGCAGTGTTCCCTTTCTTGAGTATGATGTGCTTCAGTTCCTCTTAAGGCTCCATCAAAAGATGTTGCTTGTTTGGTTTGAAGATTTGAAGATTACCAAATGAAAAGCAAACTTTACTTTTGATCTGAAAATAAGACTTGGCCACAGTCTAGGTCACCATACAATGGTTGTGTTGTGATCTATATAAAAAAATAAAATAAAATTGATGGGAAAATGTGCGTTCCTCACGGCAACTCTGACCCATACGTACGTTTATTTTAGAGACAGGAGAAATTGGTGACTCAGATGGTAAAGTGGTGAATTGCAGCCATACTGCATGATGATTCCTCTCAGACGTTCAATTTCACTCCATATAAGACTTTAATCATAGACTGACTTTATCATAAGCATTCAAAACTGCAGTGTTATTCATTTGAAATTAACTTTCAAATGATTAAAAAGATTCCTTAAGCCAGCTTAAGTCTTGAATATATCGGGGTATTTTACCATCATAGTCTTCTCCCTGATGATCACCAGGGTGATGTGTATCACAGATTAACAGATAAATTGTGACAAAGATGTAAGTAAATTACTTTAATTACTGTAAACAGTCAAATACACTTGTGCATAATGAGTGAGTGGGAGAATTAGAAGGGATCACGGTTTCAGAGATTTCCTGGCCAATGACGATGACTGATGACCTCCAAGACAAGAAGAATTTTAACATGATGCACGGTTCTGTGAGGCTGTCATTCAACATTTAAAACAGCAATCAAGTTCACTTTTTAACAAGTTCTTTTAATGCTTTTACCTCTAATTTACATATTAAATACCTGTCAGTAAATTATTTTCACAGTTTCCTTGCTTTTTTGCTGTGGTTGCCATTGTTAACCATGAAATAAAAATGATCAGCTGACTCATTTAAATACACATTAACATTCATGAGGGGCTTTGCATTGACTATGTATGGTTGCATATGGGCTTGAAGAGGGCAGAACATGTGGCAGTACCTGGTATGCAAACCTTTAGGTACAGCTATGATCTATAATGGAATATTACATGCTGGTGTGCATGCACATGATTTTAGGAATCTTGAATTTGTTTGGATGTATGCCATTCTCGTTTTTTGACATACATACATACACTTTTAGTATGGATTGTATACAAAGATAAATGAGGCCCCGGTTTCTTTTTCCCTCAGTGCAAGTAAGATGTTCGATAACAAATTCCTTTATTTCCTTTACATTCTCCACAATGGATAAATTCAGGATTTGACTTTGTTAAAATTTGAAAGTTGGCTTTTTGAGATTTTACTTTTTGAAGTATGACATTTTGCTTTGCAATCCTCTTGAAGCTGTGGTTATCTCTGCTTCAGGTGCGTCTTTGCTATCACATTTTATCTTTCCATTGAACTGTCTATGAAGATGTTTAGGTACAGCTGTCTGTGAACAACCTTTTGTGACTTTTCTTCCTTGTGGAGAGTGTCATTGATTGTCTTCTGGAGATCTGTGAAGTCTGCTGTCTTCCCCATGATCACGTGGTCTACTGACACAGACTGAGTTAAAGGCTTAGGAAACCTTTGCAGGTGTTTGGAGTTGATTAGCTGATTAGGGTGTAAGACCATAAGTTTACATTATCTAACTTTTTTACTATATTAAAATTTTCTGAGACACTGCATTTTGGGTTTTTATTATCTGTAAACCATTATCCCTCTTGCATGCTAAAGGCTTGATATTTTCACTTCAGGTAATGAAGTTTAAATTTTTTAAATTAGTGAAAACAAGTAATTAAAGGATTTTATTTTTACAATATTCACTTTTTAACATTTGCTTGTATTCTTTTTGTCCTATTTAGTTCAGCATTGGAGTTGAATGATTATGGTGGGTTTATTTTCTGTTAGCATCTCTTTTTTAAAAATAGATCATCCGCCCACATGGTTTCAGGGGCAATTTTTGCTTGAAATTACATATCTGATCTAAATCAAGTACAGCTCTAAAGTTATAAAGTGTAAATGTAAATTTTAGTATGCATTAAAGATAATTGTTGAAGTGGAACTACTATTACAAATGTCTGATTTATATGTGATTAAATAAAGAAAATATTTTCTGAACCTTGCCTAAATATTTTTCAAAATAAATACTTCAAAACTACATGAAAACCCTTTTGAAAATCTAGAAGAAGCCTCAGCCTTTGTATATCCACATCTCGACGAGAACTGCAGGAAATCTGGACTGAATCAGTCGAAGCATATTTGTTTCACAAAGGTTATAGTAGGCAGTGTGACAGGCGGATATCTGATTTTGGCACAGTTTATCCAAAACTGTGCCAAATGTGTTTTTCACCTTATGAAACGGAAGCAGGTCAAATAAAAGTGCTTATTTCCATTGTAGGACTCACTCTGTACCTGACAAAGCCTTTGGTTATAACACTTACCCTGTGTTTCATCAACATGTTCAATTGTGCATAGCATAAATCAATGAAATAAAGAGGGAAAAAAAAAGAAATCATGATCCATTTTTTGAAAACACTGCTAGAAGGTTTTGTTCACTCCTCTGCATTGCCATGGTGATAGATGTTGAGAGAGGGGAAAAAAACATTGCTGCAGAAAGTAACATTGTTAACTGGTCACAGCTACAGCTCATGAGAAACTCCCTGTGAGCCACTGTGCGCACAGCAACAGAGAGTGAGAGCATTGTAAGCTCTGTTAAAGCACTGAGATTACAACACCGGCACAGGTGCGAGAGAGATGAGCTGTATCTTGTTTAAAAGGTAGGACTAGTTTGGAAGTTTTTAATGATACCAACCTGGGATGGAGTCACATCGAACGTGAATAGCTGCACAATGTTGCCACTTTTTCTTGCTGTCGCTCGCCTCACACTATCTCTGGTCGTTCACACCATAGACATTATGTATCATTCCGGTGCCCTCCACCAGTGGAAACTTAGTCAACTTAGTTTGGGGGCTCCTGCATTTACCAATCTGCTGTATATATGAATGTATATCGAACACTTGGGTGTGAGCAAATAGATTCAAATGTATTTCTACATTAGGTTTTCTGATATTCTTCAACCCTTAATTAATTTATGCTCATTTATAATTTAATGATTTTGATAACGCCCCATATCACACCTCCAAAGAGAAAATCACACACAAAACAATTAGATTGGTTATGACGAGACATATTACAGTGAATATTAACCTAATATGTCACTTACGTTAGGTTTCCGGTTGGCCACTGCAGGGGGTTGAAGATTATTGATTATTTTGAGTCATCTGCAAAACATAAATAGCAGACAAAACAAGATAAATCATGGTGATACATACATCATCATTTACCTCTTCGGCATTTTTCTTATTTCTCTCTCATTCATTCTGCATCTCTCTGATCTTTTCTGTCTCTCTCTCTGCTTGACTTTATCTCTGAACTTTCTCATTCTCAGTTTGGCATCAGCGAATCTTGCTATGACATCTTTCATGTCTAACGGTTTTCTAATTTGTTGCTCAATTGAAAGAATAGCCTGGGAGGACAGCCTTTCCTGTGTCATTGTGGTTCGCAGGTATGTTTTTATGAGTTTTAGTTTAGAAAAGCTTCTCTCACCTGAAGCTACAGTAACTGGAAGAGTAAGTAGGAGCCTGAGTGCAATACTTAAATTTGGATACAGGTCAACAATGTTCTCCTTATAGATGTGATTTAGCATCTCAGATGTTGTGAAGATGTGTGTGGGGAAGGAGTGAACTGCCCCTTCTGCCTCCACCCTCAGGTCCTGAGCTTCAACATCTTCTGTTGCCTGCTATAATTTGTGGCAGTATTCCACGAGCCTCCCTGCCTCCTTCGTGCTTTTCATCTGCTTGTTGCAGTACATAAATTCATGAAGCTGGAAAAAGATTTCCATATGGGAAACCC
Source organism: Fundulus heteroclitus (assembly GCF_011125445.2). Taxonomy (NCBI): domain Eukaryota; kingdom Metazoa; phylum Chordata; class Actinopteri; order Cyprinodontiformes; family Fundulidae; genus Fundulus; species Fundulus heteroclitus. Next base: position 4,823,474 of record NC_046383.1, read on the forward strand.
TTTCTTTGAGAGTGACCAGAGCTGTATCAACAAGATGAAGATAAACTTCTCGCTTCTGTTCTACTCTGTGTTTCGTCTTCTCCTTCATATTCCAACTGTGTTTTTGCTCTTCTCTTTCGGACCTCTGGTCAGCTCATCTCTACCTCAATCTCCTGAGTGATTTCCCTAGCATCTGTTTTTTGTGGAGCTCAATCCCATTTCTCTGAATTCTTGTAAGAAGCCTGTAACTATGTTGTATTCTCTCCTCAGTGTATCTACAGACACTGGTGGACTCTGTAGAAGCTTGCAGACTTTATTGATCTGGTACAAAACATTGTACCATACAATGGTGCTCACCACAAAAGGCAACATCTGCATCTCTGGACCACTTGTTCTTGCCCTGCATATTGCTGCCATTGTCATATGACTGGCCACGGCAATTAGTAAGGTCTAAACCTAGTTTTTCTAAGTGCCCTAAAAATATCTCAAACAAGTTTTTACCTGTGGTATCATAGGCCAGGAGAAATCCAACTAAATGTTCATGAACCGTGATACCTTTGTTCAAATCACAGTTTACGATTCGCAACATCACCGCGAGCTGCTCGCTGTGACTCAAATTGGGTGTACAGTCCATTATTATCGAATAATATTTGCCTTTATTTTACTCTGTCAACAATGGCGTCTGTTGTGCACTTGGCCACAAGTGAGATGACTACATTTTAGATCCGACCACTCAGGTACGTGTTTGCAGCCTCTTTAGCTTGTATTCCTCTCAGATGGTCCCGCATCACAAGGTCAAACTGAGCCATTAACTGAACCTGACTAAGTTTGTTAGTAAATAAAGCCTTTTGTATTTATTTACGATCTTGAAGGGAGTACGTGCTGCGCATGCACAACAGGGGTTTAAACAAGGAAGCTGCTAACGGCTATGAGCATCTCCCAGCAAAACAATGAAGAAAGGTTCAAGATCCAGTGAAAAAGAAGCACAAAAAAATATGATTCCAAGACGGAAAAGATTGGAACATCACTGGGAACGCAGTATGTGTCATGATTTTGGTTCTGTTACCTGTTTTTTTCACCCATTTCACACCTGTTGTTACTCCGCCCTGTTCTCATTACTGCTCACCTGTTCCACCTGCGTTTGATAGTATATATTCACCCTTCAGACAAGACAGCAGTGCCAGTTTATTTCATCTTAGCGATTGATCTATTCCAGCGTTTTGTATTCTGATTACCTGTCCCTGACCTGTTCTGTTCCTTGACCTCCGAGTTTGCCTGTTCCTTCCTGATCCGTTTGCCTGTTTCTAGACGCCCGCCCGACTTGATATCCTGCTTGATCTCTTATTACCCGTGTACCGATCTCTGGACTGTGACCCGACTTCGCTCTGGATTATCCCTTGGTACCTCATCGGCTTTCTGACCTCCTGTTACCGACCATTGACTGCATTCCGGACATCGGCTCCTGCTCAACCCCTTCGGATTTTCCTGCTCCCGATTGCTTACACGGTTTTGACCTTAGCCTGCTCCCGGACCACCGCTACACCAGAACTGAACATAAGACCAGAGGTTCCCGCTGAGATCACCGGCGCCGTCCGCTCAGTTATTCTCAATAAACTGTTTGTTCATCCTGAATACTGGGTCCTTCTGTCTCTGGTCTCTGACAGTATGGCCGTTGGTGTTCACTGAATTAGATGCTAAACCTGCCTAAGCTCAGAAGTGACCGCAAAGTTGACTGACGTGAGTAAATGTTCTGATATGAGGCTCTTAAAGGAGTTGTAGATCAGTGTATTAATGAATTAATAGTTAGTCTTCTATCACGCCGAGCTGCTGCTTTATTGAGAGGCATTGCAGAGGGTTGATTTATAAATTAAGCAAACCTGCATCATGATAGTTCTGCAATACTGCTGTTAAATGTTGCCACGTCTGTTTACATCTGTTAATCACACCTGAGAGCAAATTATCTTTTGGCTCATAACACTATCAAGACAGAGGCTTGGTGTATATATATACTTATTTTATCATGATTCAATGGTTTTTGGTCTTTTCTCATAAGCATATTACGTGGCTGTATACCATTAATCTTCTATTGAATTACTACAGTATATTAACTTTCTTTAATATCCTACTTTATATCCTACTTTATTAAGATGCACCAGTATGGCCATCAATGAATACAGTTCTAAAACATTTGTCAGACGTCATTATATGATCACTAAAACTTACTCTCCGTCAAAAAAAAGAAACATTTCAAAAGACAAAAATTAATAGCAAGAGTGAGAAAATCAGAAGCTGAAAAATCACATAACAAAAATGGTTTAAATATTCATGTTTTTCTTGATCATTTATTTATGAGTGTCTGATATTTCCTGTTATTTATTGCCTGAGCATCACCATTGTTGACAGAAGAGTTATTCAGCAAACATGGAGGAAAAACCTATTGTACAATGCAACGTAAAATATCCAGCATGTCTGAGGACGATGCCACACAGTAAAGGTTGGCAATGAATACTTCAGGATTTAATGTGCTTGTAATGGGTTTTCAACCAGCTGCTGCCTCGCTCCTTATGCATTCTCACCCACATTTTGACCTCCATCTTCGGCTGATGACTGGAATCGCCCCCATGAATCCCCTGACATGCTGTTTTGGCTCGGTGCCCACAACCCACTCATAGGATCTGATAGGCATCAAGGAAGTAATCCAAAGCAGGACCTGTGCACTGTTTGTTCCCAACCAGAAGAAGTAGCACTGAAAGTTATGAGAGCAGAAAGAAGCATCTGAGAAAGTCAGCTGTTTGACCCTCCCTCTGCAAGCCAGGAACATGTTTTATTTATCAAAGCAATAGAGGGTATCATCTTTAGTTTATTCCTGTCCTTGTCTACATGCTTAGGTTCGACACATACGCACCACTCGACCTGATGTTGTGAGACCTAGAAGAGGAAGTGAGTATTCTTCTTAATGTCACCTCTAATACTTCTTGGTACCTCTGCTCAGCAGAGCAGAGCTGATTTGCATTCTCATTTATGGAAGGAGAGTTGGGAGGGGTGAAAATTAAAGGAAGTGTTGGGGAGTGTATATGCATGCAGGAGCAGATTCACTTATGTGATGTCTATGAATGCTTAATTGGAAGAGTGACCTCTATGAACGCATAAAACAGAGCTGCTGTCTTCAATATGTCAGTCTATAGAGGTGATAGACTCTGTCCTCATCAAGCTCTTATTGCTGTATTTTTACTTAATCTCTCTCCACCTGCTTCCTCTGCTCTACTATTGTAGATATAATACCTCCTTCAGCTTATCTCCTTTTGCATACTTCATATCTTCTCCTCTCACCTTGTGTTTTGAGGGTCAAATCAAGTTAATTACCAAGAGCACAGCTTTGTCTTCTTTTCAAGGGCTTTGACTAGCTTTGTCTTTAAGAAACATAATCTGCAATGCTCAGTTTCTTAGGGGGTGGGCGCAGTATTTTTTTGCTGAAGATATAAAATATTTTAAGTAAAGGCACTCTGCGTGTCTTCCACCAAAAAAAAATTATAAATCAGGTGCTTAAAATATAAAAGATATCAAACTTGCAAAACCACAATGGGGTTCATCAGAATCATCTGATAATGACACTGAATGTGTCAAAATGTTAGTCTCCATGAAATTTAACATAAAACCTTATTTACATTGTGTAATACTCTCAATAAGAGATTGGGATGGCAAATGTTGGTGTCAGATTTGCAGCTTCCAGTTTCCCAATTCCTGCTGGATCCGATATTCATAAAACCCTGGAAAGATGAAAATTATTTTTTTTCATAACCAATATAAGGACAATTCAAACAAATAAACAAACAACACAGCTTTAGTGCTCTTGTGATTCTGTAATCTTACTGTAATTTTAATAAGTTTTTGTTTTAAGGCCTATTTGCTTATGTATTGCTGTGATAATTTGTTCAGCTTCAGCGAAATGACACGTGTTGCATGTTTGAAAGCATCTAGGAAGCCATAAATTACCCTAATTTGCATGGAACACTAATACAACATAATCCCGACCAGGCCGAAGGTACTATTATATGCTGGTGTATTCTATTTAGGATGGCTAAATAGTGTTAAAAGTGGACTTTCCCTTATCCTTGATTTTCTCTAAGCAAGAGATTTACAATCATTATTTCTTCTTAGAGTTTAATTTATTTCCTTAGATGAAAGATGGCTTGATGTGGATGAGGTTAATGCCACCTGGCTGCCAACTCATAAACCCCATTTTCTGTGCTTAATGATTTCCTAAAAACAAAACATGGCAAACATTTCACAAAAGACAAGATTCACTTTCCAAGCTTTGCATCATAGTATCAAGAACCTTTGATGTATTTCCTTTATTTGTAATTATTTCAGCTCATTAACAAAGAGCAAGCACACTAAGGTGGTACTTATCTCAAATGAAACACCACATTAGAATTTTCTAAACTTATAGCTCCAATAGAGAAATTTACATATTAGCCCCTTTTTCATTGAAAGGCCAAGGATTTAAAGACCCAGGCTTTGTATTACACAGGTACATGAAAGCCAGAGGCTTTTGGGTTTTCTTGCTTCCATAAGCTAGGGGCCATTTATGTAAAACAGGCGAATGACATATAGTAGTGATGAAAAACTGCAGTACCACTCCGGTACATCTCCTTTGTCCCTTCTACACTGTCCCAAACCCTATTTCTCACCGCTGGTCTCCAAACTATTCTACACATGTAAATAAAGATAAAGCACAAACTCTTTCTGTCTGGGCCGAATCGGGGACCGCAGTTGTGTGTGTGTGTGTGTGTGTGTGTGTGTGTGTGTGTGTGTGTGTGTGTGTGTGTGTGTGTGTGGGTTGGAGGGGGGGGGGGGGGGGTAACAGACATGGAGAGGAGACTAGACTGATGTTAAGAGCTTTTTGAGTATAATGTTTCTTACCATGATGAGTTCAGCTAGGACGCCTTTTTAAGTACAGTATCTGCAGTTCCCTCCTCCTCCTTCTCTGCCATGGAAAGCGAGCCTGCTTCGCGTGCACGTACAGACACACAATGTGGCGAAACAGTTTAGAATTAACTCAAAACGGCAAAAACATCCAGTCAAGATTTTCACATTTGATATCTGTTATGTGCAAATATCCTGACACTTACTTAATAAATGATTTAAAGGGACTTTTCAGCCGCGACTAACATTAACCAGTCTACAGGAAGTCACAGACAGTCTGGTCGAGTAATAACGCTGCAGCGGGGGGCTGGTCTTGGCAAGGCCAGCCTGTCAGCGGGTCTCTGCCGCTCCCAGAGCAGAATTAAAATTGGCTAATAATCCTGATGAACTGACTGCACAGATGCTGTTTAGAGGTGTACTTTCTCGCCTGAAATCATCTTAAAACAACTTTTTTGTACATTAAGGTTATAAAATTGATAGGTTTGTAAACTCCTCATCTCCTTACATCTCCTTACTCCCCCCTTGTGGTGGAGAGTCTTTCTTACTGCATGCAACCCCACCCCCTCAACAAGCCCTGAGAAAGAAGACAATTACTGGGTCAGACGGGGGACCAATGCCCTGAAAAAGTAAAGCACGGGGAAAGTAAAATTAGTTGGGTAAATGTGTATGGAAACACTACCTGTGATATGCAGAGCCCAAGGATTTCAAGTGGCAATGGAAAAAGGGCTATTTTCAGTTCTTACTTTATTAAGGTGTATTATCACCTTTGTGAATGTTGTGAGTTTGGCCTGAGCCTAAAAAAAAACATGTAAAAAAATGCTTCTTGGTTGGAGTAGGTATTAAAATGTCACAATTTTTCACACCTAGAGAGACTATCTTGCACAGAAGAATGCAGCATTCTGAACAAGTTCAAATATACATCCTGCCTGTGAAGTTGTTCTTCTTCTTGTCACTGAAACTCGGTCTAAGGGTTTCTTTCAATGCAAGTTAACCATAATACATTTTTCAATCTGAGTTTGCCTCTGACATCCTAATTCAGACAGCAAACTTGGTAAAAAAAAATCCAACTTTTTACAACTTTAGATGTGCAGATTCATTGAGAATAGTGTTTGCCCTATACTGAAATCTGCCACCTATGTGGTATAAACTACCCTGAAGTCTTCTTTTTAAGATGACCAAATTTCTCAAATTTTCAATCTTTAAACACAAATCTGAGCTCAAGATTTTGGAGAGTAATCCATCAATTTAAATTCACCTCTTTGTTAACGTTTTACTCCATTTTCAACCTTCTCATTCTAAAAATTTAACTACTCTGTCTCATTTGTGGAGCACCTTGCATGAAAGCATCTAATGTGGCACACTTATTAGGTTCTGAGATGAGTTCTTTGGGTTTTCTTCCTCCCTCAATTTCCTTTTCTTTGGAATCACTGTGATATTTCCTGTCACAATTTCCTTCCTTCTCACCTTTTGTTGCAATGCCATCTATCTCCTCTTTCCCCCTTTCCCCTCCCTTTATGTCACCTTTAAAGAAAATGTGCACCACTGATGAGAGTGGGTCGAAAAGTTAACTTCAAAGGAAGCCAATTTACTCCAAACATGAAAGAGTAGCACTTTTATTTTCCTCTGAGTGATGCCGCTGTTGCATTGTACAATAGACCGCCAGGCTGTCAAAACTGTCCTTTGAAACCAGTAAAAAGACATTTCACAGTGATCGTCTAAAAAGAAAAAAATAATAAATGAAATTCAATAAAAATTTATATAGCAGCTTTCAGGATAGAAATTTAACAAAAATGTATTGCCTGTAAAGTCATTCCTGTCACCTAACTCTAAAAGGGTCAACCAAGAATGACTCCCCACCACACAACCACTAAAGCTTTTTATATTTTGATATCCTCATACTTACAGTATATGCTAGGTCTACAGGGTAACAAGAAATCTGAGAAATCAAAAAAGCAAAAACCTACAAGGCCTACAAGTTTAGACACTATCAATCTTTTTATTTAATGAGTTCTTTCTCTAAAAGTGTTGTGTTCAGCAAATTATATCAGTGTCTATTTGTAATGAGCTTACAGGACAGTAGAATACACACATCGTTAGTTGTTTTACACATATTACTCCTTGATTAAATATCGGAGCACAGAAATTCAGCCTGTCATTCTAAAGTCCCCTCTTCTGCTTTGAATATATTCCTTTTCGATCTGTTTTTTTACTCATTTATGACACATTTTAAGTGTCTTTTTGTATTTATGTGCAAAAGGCACAGACTAATAGCAGCACCAGACTTGTGTGAAAAATATTACCCTGTTAATTTATTTTAAATTACCCTCATTGTGAGATAATGTTCCAAGAGGTGGCACCCAGTAATATTTTTTGAACCTGTTCTATTCAGGATCATTAATGCCTCTGATGAAATAGCTAATGTCTAAGCGTACATCTCAGGGTATGTTGGCACCATGTATTCCATGTGTTTTATAAACACAAAGTGTGGCACATTTTGACATATCAGTGTTCCACATGTGCATGCCTTATAAATGCAAATTGAGGGTTAAATGAAATATTTGTACAGTAAAAAAAAGACAGCTGCAGCCTTCCGTTTTATTGAGATTGGCTTGCAGGGGTAACAGAACTACAAAGCTGCAGTAACAGGTAATTTAAAAGATGCCTGACATGTGTGTCTGAACATGAGGAAATGTAGGCGATTTTGTGGAACATCACGCCCTGTGATGTCTTCGGTGTTTCTACTTTTACTCTGAGTCTGATAACAGCCATAAATGGAGTAGCGTTCTGGGTTGTTGCTGTGTTGTTGTATCAGAATGGGGGTCTGCCTCGCTATTAAAGATCCCACCCCACTGAGATGCTACTCAATTCTAATGGAACATGAATCAAACTGTGTTTAACTGACCTGACCCGTTCCGACCCAGTAGTAATGGAAAAGGGGCAAAACTGTGTTTTAAATCTGAACTTTTGAGCCAGTTGCAGTATAATTTCTGTCACCCTTTGTATTGATGCTGTATTCACTAATTTTCTTTCCTTCCAGTTTAATTTTATTGCACATACATGGAAGCTCCACACCTTTAAAAATCTGGAAACTGATTCTACAGCTGAAATCTGATCAAACATTGAATGTCTGTATTGTGTCTCTTAGTGGCATCAAGGCATTTTTTCTTTGGTTAAGTGGGTCAATCAGCAGCTGCAGTGGACATTTTCCTATCCCTTTAGATTAAAAAATAAATAAATATTCATTTTGTATAAAAATCTTTAATGTATAGACATTTTATAATACGGTTTTAAGGGCTTTGATTACAGACATTCAAAGGTTTATTTTTTTAAGCCTTTATTTTAGGTTAAAAAAAAATAACCCTTCTGTTTAAAGGGTAGTTTCTGTAGTTTATTCTGCCAAATAAACTACAAAATATTAGATCAAATTAGATCAAGTTCCTCCCCCTGCTGCCTCAATGTTCTACCCACAGGTTTCAATAAGAGAGTTTTGCCTGTCATAATGTCTGAGTTGACTCAAATAATAAACGCTTCCCTTTTGTCAGGTGTATTCCCCTAGGCCCTAAAAACAGCAAGTATCAACCACTGTTGAAACAGAACAATTTGGGCATACTACTATTACAGAACTACCCATCTCAAACCTCCCCTTTATCAGCAAGAGTATGGGAAAAGCTGTTACAACAATTAAAAGAATCACACCACTTATTGATTCATTGACCCCATTCCAAAGCTGATTCTTCTTAGATGCAATCAGTTGGTGTCATTAAGGTTTTGGGAAATGCCATGTCAGAGCAAAAACTGGGACATTCAGTGAATTGAAAACGTATAAGATGTTTACTTTCTTTGTCTCTTTGATCACTCCTAGATCTGTTGTTTTTGTGGCTGAAGAGATGACATCTATGAAACTTAATGGGTGCAAGTATTTTCCATCTGCTGGACTTGATGGCCATGTCTGCATCTATATCCTTTCAATACAGCATGCTCTGCAAATTTGGTGCATAACAAAAGCTCTCCTTGAAGGTTTTTGATGCCTCTTGTCTGCTAATACTTCTCCATCATAGCAGGCCAATCCCTCTAATTACCCTTCAGCTTAAGGCCAACGCTGCTCTTTAGAACCCTCCTGTCCACAGGTCTGTATCTGAAAACAGAATCAAGGAAGGTACATATTTGATCATTCTTTCAAAGCCATATACTTGTTAAAGTAATCACAACTTATATTAGTTGGCCATTAGGATATAATTGCTTTTGAAAAATAAAGATGTCAGTTACACTTAGCCATGATTTCCTCAAATATTTTCTTTAGACTCATTGTCTGTTTTTCATTTGATGCAACATAATGTAATAAATCTCAGCTTGTTTTAGCTGACTGTAAAGCAAAGTCAGAAAAGGCACAACCTTGCTGCTGCCCTGAACTTGTGTATGTTGGTGTGAGTGTGTGTGCTGTGGTTCTGACTGAGAGCAGCCATTGAGTATGTGCATGTTCCGGTTTTAATGCCTTCATCATCTCCAAGGTCAGAGGAGGGGAGCTTTTGGGCCACCTGCCAGAGAAAGGGTGACGTGGGGTAGGACAGAGTCATAAAATATCTTTGATGTGTTTTACAATAACTTTGCTACAGGCTCTTCAGTACTAAAACCACAAAGTCAGATAATAGGTCCTCTTGGGCACATTATTTAAAATTTCATGTCCAGTTCTTTGTGTCCTGAATAAGAAATGCACTGCTTTTTTTCTGATTTTGACAGATGATTGATTGGAGGCTTAGAGCAGAGCTTTTTGGTCATGGGAAAGCAAATGTAGCTGTTAAGAATATACATGAATAAGTCAGGCATGCTTGAAGTACTTTGTACATAACTGCTTGGTCCACTTAGTTAAATGCCTCAGAGAATTTCTGCATGACCTTATGATAGCTATAAATATTATCCGACTGTTTCTGATTCAATGCTAATAAATGAAATGCAACAGTTTAGTTGTATTTTTTTTGTCAGGTAAATACAAAAGCGTAAAAGTTTGATCGCACCACTAACTTATGTTAAAAGTTGTAAAAGAAGTTATCAGTTATCAAAATGAACAAAATTTCAGCTTCTGAGTAGATTTCTTTTTTCATGTAGGATGATTTTTTTTCCGCTAAAAATAATTATTTTCAACATAATTAACTATGGCGCAGTTGTTGCTACCCTTCAAAATTAATTTTTTTAAATCAAACTTTTCTTTCAAATTGATGACATTTTTCTTGGAATTTTTATGAGTGAACTTTGACTTTGTTTCAGATATAAATATTAACCCCTTATTACTAACCATTACAGTGGGAAAGTGTTAACAGAAAATTTAAAAATTATATTCCGCAGGCATCTTCGAGTCAAGTGTCCATAGCAAACATCAAATGCACATCTAATCCTGTTGATGTCCAGTTGTTTGTGAGAAATTTAGAGAATATACCTTTTTCTATTCATTAATTGCATAAACAAAGATCTGGAATTTGATCAATTCTTCTTGAAATTTAACTGGGACTCTGCTTTGGTCACATGAAATTAAGATTGATTTCATGCCTAACCTAACTGGTGTGTTGATGAATATAAGAAAAGAAGCCGCCATTGTCTACTGTTAAGTAAGATCAGGGATGTAGTGGGCCAAGTTCTCTTCCAAATACCATGGGATGCCCAAGTGCCTGGCATCAGCCTTCTAAAACTTTAAATATTTCAGATGGTCTTACCAATATACTGGAAATCGACACCGCAATGGTTCACAAGCCATGTGGTCAACCTTTTCTCATGGAGATCTCAGTTGCCAGACCTAAATCATTTGGAAAAAAAAAACATGTGCAGTGGACTGAAAATAATTGATCCAGCTCCCTATTGCTACAACCTTATGAAAACTTACAGGAGAAAGGCACAACAGTTGCTAAGGTCAACAAAGCATAATAAGGTTTAATTAAGCATATTAGTAACAATACTGATTTCAAACTGTTACTGAATCTACCCAAGATACCCAAGGACATCTAATTATTTTCCATCAATTTCATCTCCACTTTTAAACAGTGTAGTACCAAAACCTCTGTGGATTAAACTTTCTCACCTGCCCGGGTTGTAAGTGTCCAAATAACCAACACAAGTGTGTATGTTCATATGGGAAAACATCCATCAGATACCTAAAGCTTCAACACTGAACTACCATGGGGTTATGTCCTTATGTTTCCTCCCTTCAGTCTCTATTAAAACATATAGAGACTGGGCAGACGACATCACTTGCTGAACTCAAAATGGACAAAAAGTAAAATCTGTGTAACTCTGGTGGGGGCACCATAAGCTATTTCTAAATGCATATAAAGAAAATGGTGATCCTGATGTATTTTAGATCCAACAACTATTTTCCCTACTACCCAGCTGCTCAGAATCAGTATCTCTGTAATTTCCATTGTGGAAAGTCAAGCTCTTGGGGTTCACCAAATGCATGACTATATAGTCAGTCTCAAGAAAAGGCCACAGGAGAGAGTTCTTAACCTATAGCACAAGAACAAATTTGACCTGCTGCAGTCCCTGTTGTCTCAAATCTACAGAGCAATCATGAAGGCCATTCTGACCTCGGGAACTTTCTGATTCCAACTCTTCACAACAAATAAATGTGCAAAGCAGCAGCAGATAGCAAAAGTGCTTTGTTCGCCCTTTGTTTTAGGACGTTCACAAGAGTCACCTACTGTGGTAATATCAGTAATAGACACCATATTTACAATGAACATGAAGTATTTCCCTTAATCACAGTTAATCTATCTTTGCAGTATACTGTGAATAAGTTATTAATGTAATTTGTCTAATATGTTTTAGTTTTGGCACACACTTGATTGCATGCTTTACCTATGTACATCCCAAAAGGTCTAGGAAGTGTACAAAAAAGTATATTTGCTTGATGATGATTATCTCCACTCTTGTATTCTAGTTGTTAGACCAGGGATTCCCAAAGTGTGGCGCTCACACGCCTGGTAGTGCGCGAGCTGCCACTAGGGGGTGCGCAATATGAAGAATGTAATGACAGTCTGATAATTGCACAATTACAGTGTTCCTTCCCCCCACAGAATAAAGATCTGTAAATAAACATTTCCTTTGTAAAAACTAAAATCAAAAATTGTAAATTTGAGATACAAGTAAAAATGAAGTCTTCTTCTACACTTCATTTTAAGATGAAATATAGAAAAAGTTATCTTCTTCTACACACTGTACTGTATATGTGCACCTAGACGTCTACACTGGAGAGACATAGCCACCAGGGTCTGAATGGAGTTCGGTGACCCACAAACATGTGCTCAAACTGTAAAGTAAAGTAAGTAAAGTCTGTCTTTGGCGGAATCAGACGCCAGAATAAGGAACCACCTTCTACAGAAACCAGCTTTTTTGATTTTTCTCAGCTTTTGCAGGAAAAGCTGACCTGAGACTGCATGACATGTTTTTTCTGCAGCTGGACCAAGTCTCCCCAGCACCGAACACAGCCGTGTTCAGGAAAACCTGAAGAGTTCCCAGCAGTGCTCAGCTTCCTCACCGCCAGCTAGAACAGCTTTCCACCGGAGCCCCCAACTAGCTTCACCCTGGAGCAACTTCTTGCAATCGGATGCCCCAAAGTTGACCATATTGACACAGAGGCAGAGGTTAGCAGGGAAAGTAAAATGGTTTACTTTCAATGTCTTTTTATTGTTTTGTTTCAAGGGTTGCCGCTTACAGGCTAAGCTCCCGCTAGCAATTTCAAAACAATGCTTTACTATTGTATTTTGGGTGTGTTTTATGGTCATGACAAACTTCATTTCCATAAGGGTTTTGTGCACTGATGCGACATTAATGTTTGTGTTTTCCAATTTCATTGCAACAAAATATAGCTTAAAAGTATTTTTTTAAGTGGTAGCCAAATGTCGGCTACCCAGATCTCTTAGCTCCATGAAAAATTCAGCGTAACATTATGTTAATTTTTTGGAGTACATAATACATATTAAGCTCAATATTAGACCTTCTCAAGAAGTGAACGGCTCTGTGGTCGTTTCCAGATTTCTAAAGAAAATACAATTTGTTCTGAATGTCACTCCTCTCCAAAAATTCTGTCTGCTGCAACAAAAACTCCACCTTCCTGAGTTCATTACAGCTGTTTGCTTTATTCTTGTAAAATATTTTGTTTCTGGATAAACCCGCATGAATGGATCAAGTGAAACAGACCCCAAATGTACAAATAATCACTGAATAAAGTTAATTATTTATAAAAAATTTATTTAGAACTCTGATATGCTGATTAGAATATCCTATTGTTTCTTGTGTAATTGTTTGTGGTGGCTGACTTTATACCATTAAAATAATAGTTGTCTGCATTTGACAGTATTGAATCCGTAAAGACCAATTGCATTGTCGGTCCACTGCAATCAACATGCCTAGTCCTCTGTCTGTGTGTGCCTGCGCACTCTTTCCCCTCAGGTAGAGGAAGAATGATGAGCTGTTAACCTTTACTCTGATGGAAATGAAAGGGCGGATATATATCACTCACCACTACCATTTGCCAGCAACACACACTCACTTGCATCAGCGTGGATAAATGGATGTAGGGCGTAGATAGATGGAATGTCCCTGAACTTCATATTGGTTGTTTGGAAGTAAAAACCATTGACATGTTGTTGAAATCAAAGGAAAAAATGTTTTGTTACTCCGAAACGTAGAATAATATAAAATTATTAACTCTTGCTGTTTTGTTGATCAAAAAATCTGTGTAGTTCTTATGTTGTCATTTCTGCCATCAGTCACAGAAAAAAAAAATGGAAACATATGCCAACAACTGAAAAATGTATTAGTCAAACAATCAGTGAAGTCTCTCGCATGATAAGTTAAGTGGGGGACAAAAACTCAATACCTAATAACAGCAACTAAGTTTTTTGAGATGCATACAACCTGACCGATACATTTTATATAAGCTAAATGTAATTACATTTTTATACATAAAATTACAAATAAAGGCTCACAGATAATGTTTATTTATTGAACAGAAAAGATTCACATTAATCCTTCAATGAGCTAGCAAGGACAACCAACACTTTTTCTTGCTGGCAGGTCAACCTCCACCACAGTTTGAAATTGTATGCAGTTTCTGACTAGTTTTCCTTTATGATTGTCCTGTATTGAGCTCCAACCAATTTATCATCAACTCTGATTAGCTTTTCTGTCGCTGCTAAAGAGCATCCACATAGCACGATGCTTCTATAACCATGTTTCACCTTGGGAATTGGGTGTTCAGGCTGGATATGATAGCTTTATGCCAACATAGCATTTTGCCTGTGGACCTAAAAAATTTGTGACCAGGGTACCACATGTTTACTGTACCACCTTTTAATAATTGTGGTAAAATACAAATAGGACATCTTAGGGCTTTACTTCTTCCTTCCTGGTTTTCTGCCACAAAGCCAGAGTCTATGACTAATAGTTTTCCTTTCAAGTTTCTCTTTCTTGAGCTGTAGATCCCTGCAGCATCATGGTTTTTACTGTTTAACCCACATGCAGAACACACTCTGGAGTCAGGGAAAAAGTTTAAGAAGTTTATTTGACTAGTTGAGTGATGAATCTGGAATCCGGAACTGGGAACACGGAACGGGTCTTCAACTGCACACAGGAGAGGACAGGCGGGGTTAATGAATGTGTTGATGGATCTTGGAATATGGTTTGGGAGTTGGCTTACTTGAGATGTGATGGTAAGTGCCAGGAAGGAATGAGTGGGGGCTGAGAGTCTGGTACAGCAGGAGAGAGGTGAGTCTGAACTTGATGGAGGGTGAGCACGTTGGAGGGTGACCAGGGTTCAGCCACAGGCGAGTCAAGAAAACAGGAAACCACACGCTGCCAGCCAGGAGGTTCAGCCCAAGGAAATTTAATTGGTATGAGATAACTCTGGAAACGGGAACCGGACTGGAGCACAATCCAGTACTTAGGAGTAACCTAGGAACACACAAGGTAAGAATGATTCTTCCAAGTCTAAGAGTCAGGAACGACAGAGGGCTAGAGTCATACCACATTGTTTAACATTTTAAAATACTCCTCTCCTGGTGAGGCTTGATGGGTAACACCTGCCGATGTCTTACAACTTTTAATGTGTTCCTGGTCTAACACACCTGGATCAAATAACTGAGTTAGCTCCTCTGTATGCAGTCAAGTTCTCCAGGGTCTTGCTTATGACCTAATTATTTGACTCAGGTGTGTTGAACCATGGCTATAATCCACCCCACAACTTTATCCCTCAATCGTTCACTGATTTTCTCTCAAACAACTCTGAGGACATCTCATAACCACTGAGATCAAATTGCACATATCTAGACTTTAATAGCTACTATAGCCCCTTTTCTTTTAAAGGCCCCAGGATGTAAAGCCGCAGGCTTTGGTTTTCAAGGGTAAACCAAAGTCTTGGGCTTTTGTGTTTCCATTTGCTAGGGGCCATTTATGTAAAACAGTCCCAGACGTATTGGACATTGTGAGGAAAAACTGCAGTACCATTCCAGTCCAGCAGCTGGCGGAAAGAAGACGCCGGTCAAACAGACAAATGCAGAGAAGTTTTATCCATATCCTGCCATTCATGCTGCTACTCGTCCGGACTCCGGAGAAACAGGGGGACAATGCACAACTGTTGGCGTTACATCTGCATAGCCCTTTTTACACTCCCTTAACCCTACCCCCTACTTCTCACCACCTGACTCTACTCTATTGCTATTGGTATAAATAAATAGAAATAAAGCACAGCTTATTTCTGCCTGAGCAGTGCAGGAACCACAGCTGTGTGGGGTGTGTGATAGACGTGTAGGGGAGACGAGACTAATCTTTAGAGCTTTAGGAGTATAATTTTTCCTCAGTCATGGCGGGAACGGCAAGGACAGTATTGCGGACTTTTGATCACAGCAAAATCATTTTTATAGGTTATAGGCTATATGGGCAGAACACACACACACATCAAAATACAAAGTGAAGACAGTGCCTTGACTTCCATTCATTTTCAAGCCGTTCTATGGCCTAACCCTGACCCTTACCTTTACCAGTATTTACCTAAACCTAACCTAAACTGACACCTTGGTTCTAAACCTAACCCCAAGCCCAGAAAAAAAGGTCCTTGCTTTACATTAATGTCCTCGCTTTACTAGTGAAATGAGCAGAAAATGTTCTTGCTCAGCTGCAAGTACAAGAACACACACACACACACACACACACACACACACACACACACACACAAACGGTCCTAAAGCTTACCGTTAGCAAAAACAGTGAGGACCAACAAAATGTCCTCACTTTGGTGCAAATGGTCCTCATTTTGATGGTGAAATCAGAAAAATGGTCCTCACTCTGGTGCCTAAACAGGAGCAAACAGACACACACAAACATCTCTCTTACTCTTTGTCTTTTCCCCCTCCTATCCTCTTTAATCTGCTGACCCGTAAGATCACAAAGCAATTTCAGGAAACACAGGCAGTGTATTCACAGGTACTGATTTAGACTGCACCTGGATATGCACACACATGTGCACAAAGTATTTTTACTTTCCTTTTTTTTTTTGAAGTGGAAATCATTTTTTTTCTCTCCCTCGAGTCTCCTCTGCACCTGCAAACAACACAGAAAGGATATTGTCGTGTGCATTTATGTCCAGCAGTGAAAAACCTCATTTGCCCCCGTAAAGATTTATTTATTTTTTTGTCACAATAAGTTAGTGTAGCAAACAAATGTTGACATTGGGCAAAGATAAGTAAATAAATTGTGATGATCTCATTTATTAGGGGAAATAAAGTAATCCAATTTAAAATTCATAGATTCAAGATTCAAATATTCTTTATTGTCACCATGTGTTACTGTGGAGAAATTTATTTTTGGCCACTCCGGCTAAGACTACTCATAAAAGACAAACAAAGAAAAACAGGCAATGATCAAGGGTTACACTTTTCTCATTATAGCATTCAAAAGATAAAAACAAATGAAGATTCAAAAGTTTGTATGAACTAGTTGCCCTTCATGAGTCACAGATCAATAATGAGATAATTAGGTGCTTGTGTGCAATGGTTTGAGGCTTCATTTTCAGAAATGTGCATTTAGATATTCTGAAATAATAGTGTGCAAATAAGAAATAACATTAAAGCAATTGTAACGTATAATGGGCTAATAACAGTGGGGTGATTTTTAACGTCTCTCATCAGGGGGCGATAGCCCTCACAGCTCTTGGGAAGAAGCTGTTTCTAAGTTTATTTGTTTTGGATTTAATGCTTCTGAAGCATTGAGGCAGGTGATGATTGGTTTCTTGGGGACAGGCACGATAAGTGGAGCATAGGAACTAAATGCTGCTTCTCCGTGTTTAGTTCTGGTTCTAGGTATGCAGAGCAGGCTGGAGCCAGAAGACCTGAGTGGTCTGGAGGGCTGATACACTGATGACAAGTCTGTGATGTATTTAGGTGCTAAGCCATTCAGGGATTTATAGACTAACAGAAGGATTTTAAAGTCTATTCTCTGAGATACAGGGAGCCAGTGTAAGGACTTTAGAACTGGGGCGATGTGCTCTACTTTCTTAGTCTTAGTGAGGACACGAGCAGCGGCGTTCTGGATCAGCTGCAGTTGTCTGATCATCTTTTTAAGCAGTCCTGTGAAAACACTGTTGCAGTAATCAATTCTACAAAAAATAAACGCATGGATTAGTTTTTCCAGATCCTGCTGAGACATTAGTCCTTTAATCCTGGAAATGTTCTAGCAGTGATTTTGACAGCAGGCTGACAAAATCTCCTAGTAAGGTGTCCCAACTGACACTACTGTTACATGTTTTCTTTATTTATGGATGAAAGCTGTGATTCACTGGTGTCTTAAAGCCTTGAAAATGGATTTGTAACCCCTTTCTGACAGACAAATATCAATTACTTTTTTTCCTTTAAAATGAACCTGGTTCTAATGGAGGTTTTCCTCCATGGTTTGTAAGTCAGATATTATGTTTTGGTACTTTATCCCTTACATCCGCGAGCGCCTGAGCTCTTTAGCAACAATAACACGTTTGTAGCTGACTAACTGAGATCAACACACACTTATCACATGTCCAGATCTTCATCTGAGACTCCTCCACAAAAGTATCTACCAAATATATAATAGCATCCCACATTTTCATTTTCAAGAATAAATTCCATATTTCAAAAATTGTGCCAAAATCCATCCATCCATCCATTTTCCAAACCGCTTAATCCCTCATGTGGTCGCGGGGGGTGCTGGTGCCTATCTCCAGCGTTCACTGGGCGAGAGGCGGGGTTCACCCTGGACAGGTCGCCAGTCTGTCGCAGGGCAACACAGAGAGACAAACAGGACAAACAACCATTCACGCACACACTCACACCTAAGGACAATTTAGAGAAGCCAATTAACCTAACAGTCATGTTTTTGGACTGTGGGAGGAAGCCGGAGTACCCGGAGAGAACCCATGCATGCACAGGGAGAACATGCAAACTCCATGCAGAAAGACCCAGGGGTGTACTCAAACCCAGGACCTTCTTGCTGCAAGGCAACAGTGCTACCCACTGCGCCACTGTGCAGCTTTTATTTTATTTTATTTCAAAAATTGTGCCAAAATGGCACACAAAAACAATAGGGCTCTGCCTGGACTTTTTTAAATCTAAACATGTTTATCTTCTCAATTGCTGGTTGTGTGGACACCAGACTTGCTACAAATGTAACCAAGATGTTGTAGTTATGATTTATTGTGTTTATTTCCTTCTTTACTGCAAAAATAAGAAGTTTTGCTTTTAAACATCTGTGTTTTTGTAAGCAAAATTTATTTTTTGGACATTTAAATCTCATTTACTCTGGCCCAGAATCATTTACTCTCAATTTTCACATCCATATAATCCTATATGTTACTTGTTAACAATATTAGCAGTTTAGACATTGTACAAGTAGAGAAATGCCTTTTAAAGTATGAGTATGTATTTTTTGGAAAATACCGTATATTAATGATAATTTAGATAATAAGTGAGGGGGCATTACTTTCTCACAGCATTATTTAGACAGCCATATTCACTAAATTTAAATATGCATTCTAATTAACCTTGTTTGGTAGATTAAAAGTACCATTTGAAAATAACTTTTGAGCAAATACTAAAAATACTTGTCACTAAGCCCCAATTACTGTGTATACATTTTTCTTGGTCTGAACTGATATTCTAGTCTTAAATGTCACGTTTTTTATTAGCTTTAAGCAAAAAGATCATTAATATTAACCTAAATACAGATTTGAGAACGTCCGTCTGAGTGCAATAATCTACAGAATGTGTTTACCTCATTAACTGGGTTACTAAAATAAACACATTTTTCATTAATATTGTAATTTATTGATATTCTAATTTACTGAAGATAGATAGATAGATAGATAGATAGATAGATAGATAGATAGATAGATAGATAGATAGATAGATAGATAGATAGATAGATTGTACAGAGTTGCAATGACAAATGGATAGGATTATATTATTTATATTTTATACATGTCTTTATGAGCTATTATATAGTGGGATGGATGGGCCAGAATCTATCAGTGACATTACACCACTGAACAAAACACCAAAGAATGTGGATGGCCTGCTGGCAGCCTCTGTCTCCTTGTTATGACCCCACACATCAGTCTTTAGCCAGGTAAGAGAGGGTGAAGAGGCAGGTAATAATGAAAACTGCTTCGATGCCAGAACAACGAATGAATTTGTCTGGTAAGCCGGAGACGAGGAAGATGGATAATGCAAAGGAGGAGATACAAGCAATGCAAGAATGAAAGGATATGGGACAACAAAATTCAAAGCAGTTATTACAAAATCTCCCCATACTGCATAAATCAGGAATATCTGCTTCTCTCATTATTTTTAATAAATTGCCACTGACTCTTATTTCACAATGTGTTAATATCTACCTCTGAATTAACACCATTATATACCGATTGGTACATATGGTATTTGTTTATATCATATTTGATTTCGCTTGATAGCTACCTCCAATATCAGTAAAACCTGCCATAGTACTGGGCTCATGCTAGTCTGTGTATTTAACAGTATTAGAGAGCAAGGTAAACACATTTAATGTGTATAACTATTCTCACAAGATGACATTTAAAGTGAATGACATTCATGTTTTTTTTAAAGTTAAACAGAAGGTTACTGTAATGTATTAACAACAAAAGCAGTGTTTCACTGTTTTCCACTCTCTTACCTATCAAACAGCTGACTCAAAATAGTAATTCAGCATTTGAGTTTAGGTGTAGTATTTTAAGTGTGTCAGGTGATTGTATTAGCTCAATTTTACTATGCTCTTGGTATTTACCAAACAAGTTTCACCTTGTTACTTTCTTGGCTATCGTACTGCAATGCTACAACCCTGAGTATTAAATCTGCACTGTTTAATCAGTCTATGGAGTTCCCTTATGACATTGTGAGGTTTCTGCACCTCCACCATCAGTCTCAGTCTGGCTCTATAGACGTTTCTGTAGAATGCCATTCTGCTCAATAGGCTATTTATTTTCTGCCGTTTTTCTTTTGGCATATTTGGTCAGTGCAGTCAGAAGAAATTATGTAAAAAATGCAAGCTGTTTTATTCTTTAGCAATAACTGTTAACTGATCACATTAAGGCTCTAAAGCATTATGTTGTTTTCGATGAATCATGCATTGACTACTGTAAAATTATATTCTAAAACCTAAGTCGTTGATTACAGGGAGAAACTTCAGTAAGAGCAGTAAATTAAAACAATGGCAGAGGTGTCAAGTAACTAAGCAGAAATACTTTGTTACCTTACCTAAGTAGAAATTTTGGTTATTTACACTTTACTGGAGAAATTTTTTACCTATTTTTTACTTCTACTGCTTGCATTTTCATGCAATTTATCTGTACATTCTACTTTTTACATTTTGAAAATAGTCTCGTTACTTCTCTTTTATTTCAGCTTGTTTTCAACCAAGCTTGTCAAAAATACTAAAACTAATTAGATAAATAGCACCAGTTGCTTGCCAACCCCCCAAAAAGTTAAACTTAAGAAGAACAAGATGAAAACATAGAAGAACAATGCTTTTTTTTTTTTTTTTTGGGGGGGGGGGGTAGTCTGAGACTGACCCTCAACCCAGAGGGGAAATCCACCATTTTCCTCCATATAATCTTTTGCAATTTGTTTGAGACAAAGTATGGTAAGCGAGTGCAAACTAGTTCCAGCTGGAGCTGTGAATTTAGGGTACAACGTTTAAGTGTTGAACTATGTACATTAATTTGTTTTTAACCTGGTTGAAGTTGTGGTGGATAGAAATGATTATCAAGAAGGAAAGCATACTACTCATTAATTAGAGAAACATGCATCTTTGTCTTTGCATATTTATTCTAAGGCATAGAGCGTTTGAATGTCTCTGTCCCAACGCAGTCAGGAAACAGAGCAAGAGGAAAAGGGCACACTACACGTTTATTACATTCTGAGTTAACATAGGAAGTGGGAGCAGTCTTCATCTGAGAAAATAGGAGTGCACACACGAGTACAATCCAGTTCTTATCTAACACAACTCCTCTCTCAGTCCTTGGCTAAAGAAAACACAATAATTCACTCTGTAACCATGTGAGCTTTTTGCACTTGGGAAAGTTATGCAGGTGCATCTGGACAAGATATGATCAGTTACATACATCAATGAAATGATCCACAACAAAGTGAATTCACAACTCATCCTGGGTATGGATGAGTTGAGAATGAAGAAAAATCTGAGTTTCATCCAATTTTGCTGGACAACGGTTCTGTTAATCTGAAGCTAGGTATTTGAGGTAAGACGTATTGTTTAAATTGTAAATGGCCCTTTCACAAGACACAGATTGGTTTGTCCTACATGTACTACTATAGAAAGGCAGTTAGCAAAGCACAGCATGTTCTCTTGAATAGAGTATTTACATATTGTGCAGCTATCAGTAATGTTAACTGAACAAATTTGACATTGCATGACATTTACTCGTGGTTTGATATGTCCTACTCATATTTGCCCACTTTTGTTAATTTTTCAATGCTTACTACAGTCCTATAATACTGTTTATATTTGTCTGATGTATTGTGCTCAAAAGGCATGGAGTATATTCAGGCTCTGAGAGCAGCAGCAAAATATGTACTTCAGGATATTGTATTTGCTGCCTCTCTTTCCAAGGGACACTCAGTTGCTCTGACTCCCTCAGAACTGCACCAACAATTGCACTTCAGTCCATAAGCCATGTTTTGTATTTTTTCACAAACAGGGTGATGACCCAGTGTTGGAGTGGTTTCAGAGTAAAGGGGGTTTGTTGTGAGAAACTCCTTGGAGACACCAAGATCACAAAAAGTGCCCTCAAACAAAAACATCAAGAGAAACCTTCTAGTTCCCCGTCCGCCCACACATGTCCGCCAGTGTCTGCGCCGGCTCATCTCTGATCTCATTCTCCCTCACTCACTGCTCAACTTTGGCTTTTACTTAAAATACATATCTCTCTGTGTGCTCTCTGCTTCCTAATTACTGTATGTGGTGCTGCTCCAAAGCATTTATACATACAGTACTCCCTCAACTTATGCTTAAAGCTAAAATCTCTCCTGGAGGTTTGTTCATTTTAAATGTGGTTGAGCAAGGCTGTTTTTGATGAGCACAGAAATTAAGCTAGATTGTAGTCAAAATTGTGGATTTGACTATAGAAAGCTTCTGGCGATGACGGTTCCACTCCCTTTCCCTGCCTAGGCACAACCTTTCCTGCTTTCTCTTTTTTTTATCAAACTGTGATTCTTACAGTAAATGTTCCCTTACAGCAGAGTAAGTGATGGGTGGAAGTTGCTGAGACACGAGCAGCTACTGTGAGGGGTGCTGGGTAATATGGGTAATATTTTCTGATGAGCAGACAGACAGCACAAGGCTCTCAGAAATTGCTGTTTTTGCTCCTCTTGCCAAATGTGCCCCCATCTGCGGCTCAGTTATTTTCATCTTGTTTGGATTCTCTCAGAAATTCAGTAGATTTGAGCTCTTTCATTTTAATCCTTACTTTAATTAGAGCACTGGAACAATTGTACATCACTCTATAAATCTCCAAATTTCTTGGATTAAGTGCCAATGCGTGACTGTGTGGATGAGTGTTTCTTGTACGTGTGCTGTATACAAAAATCATTAGTCATAAATGAACCGAAAATGACCACCATATACACTATCCCGTGGAAACCTTTGACTTTTAAACCCATCTAGAAATCTAAGCATATTTCTAAACAGAAACATCTAATCTAGAGTGAATGTGTTCTTTTTCAAACAAGCAGAGATAATGTTCATTTTGGCCACATATTTTCAAAAAATATTAGCAAAATATTTAATAAAAACTAAATATCAGGTGAATCAGTGTGCTAAATGCTCTCAAATGGAAACAGTATGTAATCAACTAAAATGTAACTGTTCATTTTTAGTTTTTCTCTGGTTTTATTGTCTTTTCTTGGGTTCTGCTAAGTTTTTGGGCTGGGCCAGAGAAACTATGAATAATTTGATGGGTGGTCTTTTAATGTACTCAACTCCTGCTTGTTCAAAGGTGGGGATTGGCAAGTAAATACAGTTTCATAAATCAGACATGGAAATCATCCTAAGATTATTAAAGTGTCCTTTCTGGCAGTGTAGCATTAAGAATTGCTGTCTTAATGCCAAAGAGAGCCCAACAGATTTACTTTCACAAGTGGAGCATTGCCACGTTCTCCATAGTGATCTGCTTGATTATATATGCAAAAGGCTTTATTAGACTTTATTCTGGAACTTTTTCAAGTTCAATGGACACAGAAACAGAAAGGGAAAAGAGAAAAAAAGGGAAAAAAAGATGAGACAAAATGTTAAACGAGAGAAAAGATTACAAAAATAGAAGGAAGAAGAGAGTACAAGTTAACATCATCACAGTCTGCTTTTACACCTGCAGAGAGAGAGAGATATAAAAAGAACAAAACCAGCCAAAAAGTATCACAGGTACAAACACCTTTATAACATCACTGAAAGATATGTAGTACTATTCAATAAAATATGTATAAAGTGACAGCCAAAGCTGATTAAAGGCTTTATCTGTATAGAAGTGCATACCTGGATCCAAGCACCTGTTTGCGTTTGTGAGATTGCACTGTAGGGTTTATCCATAAGAAAATGTTCAATAGGGGTTGTGAGGAGCCAATGGCAGACACTAGGGGAAACCATAACCCCAGCAGCCCGAAAGGACCCCCAGATTAAAGGATTAATTCTTCCCATATCACTCCGCCCCTCCGTGGACACACACTACCTGGGCGGGAGAGCTGTCTGTCTCTGTTGGGAGGATGATTTTTAAGTACAGTGTCGTTGACTTTTGATCACAGCAAAATTATTTTTATGTAGGTTAAAGCCAGGCTCTAAGCGCTGAACAGGTCTCTCCTGCTCTTTTCCTGCCATGGAAAAAGAGCTTGCTCAGTGCATATACACACATACACACACAAACAGAGAGACCCAGCAGCCAGCTACAAAAAAAACACAGTAGTTTGCAAGCCTCTTACCTTCCTCCAAGAGTGACGGTGATTTGTGTCTAGGGATTTCTTAACAATTTGCTGATCACTGTGATCTTTTTGGGCCGAATCATAGGACTATATTTACAAACCTCTGCCAGAAGGGGAGCTTGCTCATGGGACTCTCAAAGTAGTTAGAAATTTATCCAGGTGTGCAGAGCGGAAACATTTGGCCACATGGAGGGGTATGGAAGCCAAAATGATGTAACAAGGCTGTGTGCAGGTGTCAAACATAAACCAGGCTTTAGTCTGCTGGAGGACATCAAGATAATTTTTTTCTCATTCTGCTGTTCTCCAATTTGCATTGTTTATTGTTATTTCATCTTTTTACTCTCTGTTCTCTCTGTCTTTGATATCTTAATAGTAGGTACACCTGATCTGATATTCTGTTAGGTGTGAAATCATCCAGGGGGGGGCAGATCATCTGCTATTACCATATACCATAGAAAGGATTCCTGGATCAATGTGTGCTCCTATGCTTGTATGTATGTCTCTGCTCTGTCTTCTCTAACCCCGAGTCAGTCATGGCAGATGACCGTTCAAACTGAACCTGGTTCTGCTGGAGGTTTTCCTCCCTGTTAAAGGGGAGTTTTTCTCTCCACTGTTGCTTCAGGAATGTTCAGTATGAGGGATTGCTGCAAAGCCATCATCAATGCAGACTACTGTCCTCTGTGGCTCTACGCTGAGTGAATGCTGCTTGATGCAATCTGCCAGATTTCCTTAGATAGGAAACTTTTTGACCAATCTGTATGACTTGATTGAATTTGAATTTGTAAAGTGCTTTGAGATGACGTGTGTTGGGAATTGGTGTTATATAAATAACATTTATTTGAATTGATTAAGGTCAGCATATGACCACTTAATATCATTAGGCACCAAAAATAGATCAGATGAAACTTGGCATATTTTCTGTAAAAGTTACAGCCTCGAACTTTGAAAAAATGGCAATAATAAAACAATAAATCACAAAATACAACATGTCAATATTATGTAGCATAAACAACAGGTTTGACATGAACATTTGCAAAGGATTAATCTAAATGGAGACACTACAGGCAATCAGAATCCAGTCTCTTATTCATAGCATGACTCAAATGTGGGACAATCTAAATGGTAAATTCTTACAAGAGAGCCACAATTCAGATAGATGTTTTCAAGTTCTGCAACACTATTTTCCAAATTCCATCCTGTAATAATAAGCTCTCTCATCAAAACTCAATTTAAGACTTTTTATTTGCCTTAGTTGGAATGTGCTTAAATATTTTTGAATGACTGTAGTCACTCACAGAACAGACACAAAAATCTGTGTTGTGTAACATTTGATCTGTGGACCTAACAAAACAAAATCATTTTTCAGAGGTTTGAATGTCAGTCAACATTCATAAAAGTCACACTGAAGTCATAAACATCAAACACTGACAGTTAAGATATCAAGTATACATTTTCACAGACATTTTTTGACATAAAATATACACAATGTATGTATAGTGTCACACTTTAACACAGTTAAACCCTGATTTTCAGCCAGACACAGAGTTACGTTTTAAAGAGTTTTATTGAAGGGGTGAATAATGGCAGATGAAGCAGGCAAACAGTCACAGTCTTGGGAGAGAATCCCGATAAGGAGCAGGAAGAAGTGAGTGAGTGAGTGAGTGAGTGAGTGAGTGAGTGAGTGAGTCCGGGCATACACTGCACAATATTTTCAGTCGTGGTACTCATATACAGCTCAAACTGTATGACGAAACCGCAGGGTTTAAAAGTTCACTGCTCACCATATCTGTTCTTACACTGTGCGGCCCGACGCTCTGATGCGATCTGACTGCTCACACTGTGCGTTCAATAACCACACGTCGGACTCAGCCCCATAGAGAGATAGCGCTACTCGGACTCGTCTACCCGGAAGCCAAATGTCAACAGAAGAAAAAGAGCGGAAGTGTCGATGCTCACTGTTAAATATGAGGCTCACTAGAACGAAATGCGTTGCCTTGGCAATTCTACGAGTTGCTACTCCGTAGTTTGACTCGATGTCACACGTACTGCCGTCATGCTTCTCTCCGCTCCTATGGTTTCGTTTGAGAAGATGAAGAAGAATCTACTTGTTTGTGGTTGGGGGAAAATCGCCTCGTAGACGGTTGTAACTCCGCTTGAACAGCAGTACGCACTCACGATCCCGCACGACTGAATTTCAAACATGTTTGATTTTCAACCGATCGCCCGATTCCTGATCGGGAGGTGGTCGTGAGAGGCGAATCGCCCCTTGTTATCCCTGTATACTACACGACGCAGGATCAAGCTGAAACTCGGCCCGATTAAAAAAATTCTCGCACGACTGAAGAATCGTCCCAAAAAGGGAAAATACTCGTACAGTGTATGCCCGGCTTCGTGAGACGTTCTGGCAGAGGAGGGTAGGCAGAGGCAGGTATAAGTAGGCTGGAGAACAGGTGAGCTGAGTGACTAATTAGTGGGAACAGGTGGAGATAATCTAGAGTGGGGTGGTGGCTGGAGGTAGACTGAGCTGAAGGATAACGGCTGGTGGCTGAAATGGTGGATGAATGAACAGAAAAAGTTCTCATAAGAGTAAAGTTCAACTAAACAGAACCATAACTATGACATATAGAGAAACAACATACAAAAATTAGGGCTTCCTTGATGCTGAAATCAATCACCTGTGGCCATTTTAATCATACACAATTAACATTTTCGTTCTAATCTCCATAGTTTCAGTGTGCCATTCGTTATTGTAAAATAAAATCATCAAATAAAGGCAAACAAACAATAAACACTACACAGGAACCATGTTTGTCACAGTCCAGCTACAAGCTGGTATGTCTTTTTTATGTATTGTTCTTTCATGATTATTTTTTCTTTACATTTTTGCTCTATTTCTTTTCTTAGTGTCATGGTTTGGTTTCCATTTTACTTTTTGGTCTTGCCCCCTCAGAAATGGCCTTTGTGGAACAAGTTCAACAAATCCATTTATTCTTTGAGATCTAGATTAACTACCTCCAACACTGAAGATTGCATTAAAATGGTATTATGAAGCTGGTTAGTGAGTAAGCCCATCCAACAGTATTGGCTATGGAAAAGAAATTCAAAGAAAAATCAAACAGAGCCGCAATATGATAACCAATCACAATGGGGAAATGAGAAGAAATCTGCCCACTAAACCAAAAATAATAAAAGCTGAAAAATGTAGTATTGATCATATTAATCTTTTTAATGACAAAGCCAAAATTTCAAAGACTGCTGTCATATATTGTCATTACAAATATTGTATTGAATGGTTCAGATGTCACCCATTTACAGTTTGATAATATTTTTGCACTAAATAATCTCCAAAGTTAAACCCAATTTAGTCCAGCAGGTGGAGATATTGTTCATGTCTCAGTTATTTTTTTGCTATCCATACTCTCTAATGTTGCATGACACTTGTCATGGTTGGTTTGTGATTTTATGTATGCAAGAAATGTGAGTGGATACACAAATGCATAGACACCACAGATCACAGGTTGGAGAGTAAGATGCGTTCAGTTGTCATTGACTTCAGGGAAATGATAACAATATCTTCTGAAGTAGGGATTTTAATCACATTTATTTTTATTATGTGTTTTTATTATGTACAAATGTATTTCTAACAGCCTTATTGATTTTTTTTTGTGTGCCTAAATCAAAGATTGGCCTATGCAGGTCAAACGTAAAAAAAAAAAAAAAATAACTAATTAGGAAAACAAGCACTCACTTTACATCCCATTGCCCTTGTAATGTGTTTTATTTCCGCAGGTCATTGGTTGCTTAATCTGGAAAACTAACCTGCTAGCAAAAAAAAAAAAAAAAACACTGGTTAGCTTCCAGATTACCATGGTGGCAAACTCAGGTAAGAAGTGAACTTTTGTGATTCTGAAAATTGTTAAGCCACTAATCCTTTTTCAGTGTACAGGCTTCAGCTATTTGACTTGGGTAAGATAGTTTGGATGTCCTTCTAAAATCTTCGCACAATAGGTTGTTGGAATTGCATCCGAAACCCTCAGGTAAAAAATGTGTCACTGAGTCATTTCTGTAGATCCTCTTATTCACCCACACCTTTTAAGCTCTCATCACAATGTTTCAAAGGGACTGAACCCCCCAAACCACTTAACCACTTGAATAATTGATTTTCTATAGATGACAAAAAACCGGCCAAGATTTTACTTCATTGCTTATGTCTTGCTTTAGTATTCCCACATTGTTTCTTTCCATAAATTGCTATCTAGTTTGAGAAATGCACCAGTCCCTCTAGCAGCAAAACACCCATTCAACACCCTGGGTACCTCTAAGCTTCACCTGTTTTCCCATATACAGTATGTAACGACTGTAATTATGATCAAACATTTCTAAATGATCTAAAATGTACACATTGTCTTTGTACCTGTGCACGTTTTAAAATTGTAATGTGGATCTTTTATGGTGCATTTGGTGCCTATTCTTACTCAGTGGTATTCTTTGCTCATGTGGGTGTAGGACTTGTTTCTCTGTGGATAATCTCCAGCTTTAGCCAGTATCTTCAGAGTCCTCAGCTTTTGTTCTGCAGTTGATATTAACGATCAGCACCACGAGGCATTGATCTCTGGTATACATAATTTGTCATATTCCTGGACTGTATAATGCCATGATTGTCTCATGGATTTTACAATCACATCCAATAAATTCAATGAGGTTCGCTTTCTTCAATTAAAAACACCTTCTGAAAAAACTTTAGGCAGGAATTAAACAATTTATTTTGTTTTTTCCATGATATCACACTAGTAAGCAATGTGTTAGAGGTTGCCTTAAACTAAATTCACAGATGTGCCTGAAATTAAGGGGCCTACAAAGGCATAACTTTAACATTTGGAATTTCCTAAACTGTTAAAAGGCTCTTTATATCATTGGTATATTGACATTTTTGACTTTAAAGAAACTAGTAAAACATATCTCTAAAATTAATCTCTAATTGTTTCTGGGTTTAATTGTCCTGTGCCACATTATTGTGTGTGTGTGTATGTGTGTGTGTGTGTGTGTGTGTGTGTGTGTGTGTGTGTGTGTGTGTGTGTGTGTGTGTGTGTGTGTGTGTGTGTGTGTGTGTGTGTGTGTTTTCACATTAGACCAGTCAAGAGGTTTCAACCACTTTTGCACAGGTTTAAGCACAGCTTTTTCATTTATCAAAAATCTTGACTTGGTACAAGAGGACTTGCTACATCATAGTGTGTGCCATTATTCATTTGCTTTGACATAGCCACTTATTTACAAGCCTTAAATATAGCCAGCAACCTTGGGAAAGTGACTTTTACACACTTGTTGATAAATGTACTGCTTGTCATTTATACACATAAAGGACAACTAAAAGTATTTACAGAGGTTTCTTTATTGGATACTCCCACAAGACAGAATATTTTACCAATTTTGACAGGTTAGTGTTTCATCTCTACTAGAATATTCAGCCACTTTAAAAACAATGTGGTTTAATTCTCTGAAAAGTAATGAGATATTTTGATGGTTAAAAGGTGCTAAACTCATATATAAGATATTAAAGTAGTTTTGACAGTAAATTTTGGGGAAGATTACTGTAGTGATAATTTGCCCCCATACTATTGCTTATAGTCATAAACTAGCAAGTGGGAGATTATTGAAAAAGAGGGTATGCTTACCAGTCACATGCATTCTGGGGAACAGGTGAGGTAGTGACCTCAGTTGTCATCATGACAAGTTAAATGCTAACAATGATATGTAAAACTAAATTTGTCGTCATGACAGTTTGATACATTTTTCTCCATATGATTTAAAAATTGGTATGGTCAAAAGCGCTGAACTTATGTCTTCCCTGTTCATGTACATGGGAGAAGAACAAAGTTAGGCTGCGAGGAGCTGTTCCTCAAAACTGATGGCTTCGTGCTGCACACACTGACTGATGCAGCCAGTTGGTACATTGCAGTCGTTCTTTCATCAATATACACGACTGCCAAATACTTTGTTTCAGTGTCTACCTATAATCTTACCAAAAGTTTTTTTTAACAGTAGACTTCATCATTTGTCATTATTATGGGATGACAAAACAGCCAGAGTTAGACCAAAAGTACATCAGAATTGTGTGTTCTATGGTGGCTACTCTCTGCCAAAGTGCAAGGACTTTAGAGCTGGGGTGATGTGCTGTACTTTCTTAGTCTTAGGACGTGGGCAGCAGCGTTCTGGGGCATGCAGCAGTAGTCAACTGCAGCTGTCTGATCAGTTTTTTAGGCAGACCTGTGAAGACACCGTTGCAGTAATTAATTCAACTATGGATAAATGCATAGATTCATTTTCTCGAGATCCTACTGAGACATTAGTCCTTTAATCCTGGAAATGTTCTTCAGGTGATAGAAGGCCGATTTTGTAAGTGTCTTTAGATGTCTTTCGAAGGTTCAGGTCCGAGTCCACACACCCAAATGTTGGGCCTGATCATTGGTTCCTAGCTGAAGCAACTGAAGATGGGTGCTAACTCTTGATCTCTCCTCCATTTGTCAAAAAATCATTACTTCAGTTTTGTTTTTATTCAACTAATGAACATTTTGGCACGTCCATGCATGGATTTATTTTAAGCATTTACTTTAAGATCAGCAGGTGCCTATTTCCAGCAGTCACTGGGTGAGAGGTGGGGGTACAACCTGGACAGGTCACTAGTCTATTACGGTACCAGGATATGTTAAGCTTTTCCTAATTTACTGCAGTGTTGGAGAATTAATATAATCTTTATTTGTAGTGGGGCAGGGACCTTAGCAACATACAGGAAACATGCAATACTTGTTAAAAAAAAGTGGATGTTTACAGCAATCTAAATTAACTGGATTTTTTATTTTCAATAGTGATAGAATCAGAATCAGCTCTAATTGGCAAAGCCCTCTACTGGACAATGTCAAAAACAACATCAGTTTCACTGAGGATTTGTTTGTTATGTGTACAACAGGAAAACAAACTCAAAGTCCTCCATCTTCATTATGTACCATTTGGCACAATCTATTGTCTTTCATCCATGTTTTTTTCAGATACAAGCTTTTCAAAAACCTTTAGCAGGGTATCGTAATTATTTACCACAGTGCTCACAACGTGAGATGTAAAATTTTAGTCATGGTTGGTTTGTGATTTTGGTTGGTTTGTGATTTTGCAGTTTCGAGCACCCTACATACTCAAGAAATGAAATTATCTTTGTAGACTTTTTTTTTTAAAAAAGTGGCAAACCCAATGTGAGTTGCAAAAAATACTTTTGACTGAGGCAAGCATTTAGCACCCTGGAACAACACTAGGTTCAGCCTGTGTGCACAGCAATGCACACATGTAGCACCGGGGGCTATTTCTTTAACCTTGGCCTGGAGACCACTGAGGGAAGAAGCCACGACCGCAGCCGCATCAAAGGTTTGGGCCAATAGTTTTTCTCTGAAATTGTAGCTCTGCATGTTGTGGCTTAAAACTTCAAAAACAGACAAACAAGTCCAGTGAAATGTTCCTGTATTTTGCCAGCACTATCCACCTAACAAACAATGACCGACATCTGTGGCATGATACATCTGTAGTTTCATCCACCTGCCATCCAAAAGATGGGGCACTTTGAATTTCACTTTTGACCTCATCAGAAACAGTGGCAGCAATAGCATAGATCAGATCATTTTGGATGGAATGAGACATACCAGAAAACACAACTGATGATTGGGATTGTGTGGCCAAGACTTAGTCATATTTTGTTAATGTTTATGTAAATTCTCTGTAATTCCCTTTATTGGTTGATTCACTGCCCTCATCGTACCCCCTGAATGCCAGCTTTTGCTGGCAAAGTATGGAAGCAACATCAATAAGTCGATTCAAGAACGCCCTATTTCATCGTGTTTTGCTACCTGGATGCACACTTCTTCATTGATAGCATGCTCAATCCTGACCTTCCCTAAACAACTTAACCTTCCACACAAAACCACATGTTATTTGCTCTGCTCATGTTTTTTGTATCGTCTTTCAAAATTATTCAGATCTGAATAACCCATTTTTGACCAAGGAACACATCTCTGACATGGTTTCATCAAAAGACATGGCCAACAATACATTTTATTTGTAACAGCACTCCCTGTAAGCCAGTTAAACTTATTGTACCAGGAGAGTTGAAATTACCTATTTCATTTACCCTTCTTTTGAACTAAGCTAATATTTGGTATTGGTCTGCCCTGCTCTTTAGATTTTCCTCATAAGGAAGACTATCAAATGTCTTCCTTAAAAGTGTGTCCACAATGTTAGCAGCATGCAATGCTGTCATCGTGGCTGGGCTAACAACAAGCTAGCTCACAAGTTGCTTCCATATAATGGCAAAGAAACGAACAAACAAATCTTTAACAAGATGCAAACGATGCAATAACGCTGGGATTTTGTCATTTAGTTACAACGTTGTGTGTACAACGGGTGAAAATAGCTGTTGTGAAACGCTCTCCAGAAACCACGGCAAGAGTTCAGCACAAGACGACTATTGTGAGTAAATGATCCCTTTTTTCTCTCTCGTCTGAGTCTCATGAGGAAAACCTGCCCTCTAACTGGCCACTGTCAGTCAAAAATCTTTTAGCATGTTCTGCCAATCAGCATCCAGTAACCAGCTTCACGACCCGCCCCCGGCCTATCTCTACTCCATAGACCCCCTAAGAGGTTTAACCTCACTTGAAAAGATTAAATTTAGCGCGTTTTACGATCAGAGCCCTACTTTCTCGCTGGTTTCTTTAATACATGGAGGCTGAAACCTCAACGGGGATTTTGCATACAGACTGACAGGCAGCGTCCTGCTGCTCCAGAGCGGAAGGGAAATTGTGTCCGAGGGCGAACTCAACAGTTGATTAATGCACAACATACTCATGAAATGAAGCACATTTTAGCGCACATTTAATGCAGGTTAATGACTACATTTATGAAGTTTAACAATACATATTTTACCAATTATTTTACCAAATATACAGGGGAGGTTTAGCCTCCCTAGTATTCAATGAGAAATCGCCACTGGAGAACAGCTAGGTGTATAAGGCTACAACAGTTCAGAGTGATAAGATGGGACAGGCCATGGAGGAGTTTAAAAGCAAATAAAGCAATTTTAGAATGAATCTTAAAAGGAATGGGCACCCAGCGAATGGAAGCTAAAATAGGGCAAATGTGCTCACAGTCCTGAATGCTGGATAAAAGATGAGCTGCAGCCTTTTGCACCCTATGGAGACAATTGACATATGATAACACTGACTCCTATGTAATGTAATGCCATGTTTTCTAAGTATAACACCAAGTGGGAGCAAATACAAGGAAAAGAGGAGAGGACCTAGAACTGAGCCTTGTGGGACACCGCACAACAGAGGAGCAGACTAAGACATGTGGTCACTAAAGCCCCTTTTCCACCAGCCCCACTCAGTTTCACCCACCTTACTCCAATCCCCCTTGCTCACATTTAATTGGCACAGATTGTTTTTCAACCAAACTAGAAATGCTTCAAAAGGTCATACCTCCTGAAGGAGTGACCTTTAAACCTCGTCTTGCGTCTTGTTTGTAACATTAACCCTTTAAAGAAATAGAATAAACAATAAAATAAATAATTTCTAATAAAACCATAAATAAAACAAAAAATACAAATAATGTTTGTATAATTGCAACATTGCATACAAACATCATTTGGATTTGTTTCTTTAATAAGATATTGTACTACTACATGTTTGAAATCCGTAGGGACCACACCTCAAACAAACTGTTTTAAAAGTTCAGAAATTGAACGTCCTATTCTGAGTCAAACCTCTTTAAAAATTGACTAGGGACAGCATAATTTGGAGACCCTGTGGAGTCCAAATGACCAACAATCAGTTGTAATGCGGACAAGGTTACTGGAGCAGACATGTAGAAGAAAGCATAGAAGGGAACAAACCGCACATGATGCACAAGAAGAAATTTCAAATATTACAGACAAACGAGACCCTCAGATAAACCATCATATATATACAGTATATATACAGTATATATATATATATATATATATATATATATATATATATATATATATATATATATATATAATGTGTGTGTGTGTTTGTACATGAAACTTAAACTTGACTCAGAGTGCAACTCAACCCCTTGGAATCTGCACACATGCAGCTAGCTAAATTTGGCAGTGGTTCGCAGTGGCTGAGTCAGCTGTATTGAAGCATTAATGGAGATGTTGGGTAATTTGGACTGGCAATAAAGGGTGAAAGGGAGAGGGAAAAGGTAAGAATAGGAGGACGAAGAGGCAAAGGTAGTGAGGTACCAGCTGCTCTTCCAGATGATCCATAAGGGGAGACACAGCTGTCTGCCTTACAGTTCTCCTCTCGGTCTATCTTCTTCTCCACCCCTTTATTCTCTAACTCTACACCTGCTCTCAGAAACCTCTTCAGGAAAACGACTTTAATGAAGATGTATCACCACAAATAAGACTTAATCCATTGTTGCCACACAGATCAAACCTCCACACACACCTCTCCCCCTCAGTTTGGGTGGGAGTGTTTACCATCATCTCCATCATGCTGAATAGCTCTCCGCTCTATTGACAAATGCTTATGATAATCTTGAAAGGGAAGCTGGCAGTGCAAGAGCAGTAAATGCTATACATGAAAAGCAATAGGTGAAATCAGTCAGCAAAGGTTTGCAACTTCTGCCTTAATTTATCTTAAAGAGACATTTGCCTGTATTCAAGAATGTAATAAACCATTATAGACCTATTTACAGCCTACTTCCCCAAGTGCTGCCTTTGAAGGGGTTCCCTTGCCATTTTTCAAACTTACAACAAAGCAGGATCAAATCCAATGTCAAACAATAACCACCACCAGCATCAAAATGTGTGGTTGTTGCATTCACTGTTGTTCATACTGACAGACTTAAGTTCTGCCCCAATTTGGATATACAGCATTAGTATGTGGCTAATAAATATTTTGGTGGTTTATTTGCCAGGGAAGCAGCGCTGGACAAGTAGAGTCCTGATGTCACGCTGAGTGTTTTTGGATACACTCAAAAAAACATTTAGATTTGAAATCTAAGATAGAAATGGTATAACGTCATAGCCAAAAGATTTAAGAATGTCACAAATATTACATTTTCACACAGTCTGCTGCTTCAGTGTTTAAAATAACAATTTGCATATACTCCAGAATGCTATGAGGAGTGATCAGCTCAACTGCAAGTAATTGCAAAGTGGCTATTTGCCTTGAAAATTAACCTTATCCCCAAAAAACATTTCCACTGCATTTCAGCCCTGC
This sequence comes from Fundulus heteroclitus, assembly GCF_011125445.2. Taxonomy (NCBI): domain Eukaryota; kingdom Metazoa; phylum Chordata; class Actinopteri; order Cyprinodontiformes; family Fundulidae; genus Fundulus; species Fundulus heteroclitus. The sequence continues at coordinate 4,859,175 of NC_046383.1, forward strand.
CACAAACGGACCAGCTAACATAATTTCAATGATTCCTCTGTTAACACAGATGTGGGTGTTGATGAGGACAAGGCTGGAAATCAATCAATTATGATTGAGTTAGAATAACAGACTGGACACTTTAAAAGGAGTATGGTGCTTCACATCGTTGTTCTTATGTTAACCATGGTTACCCGCAAGGAAACACATGCATTGTACAAAAGGGCCTAACAGGGAAGTTTATAGCAGGTAGTTAGATTGCACCTCAGTCAACCATCTATCAGATTATCAAGAACTTCAAGGGGAGAAGTTCAGTTGTTGCCAAACAGGCTCCATGGCACCTAATAAAGTCCAGCAAGCTCAAGGACTGTATCCTAAAGTTGTTTCACCTGTGGGACTGGGCCAACACCAGAGCAGAGCTTGCTCAGGAATGGAAGCAGGCAGGTTTGAGTGCTTCTGCATGCATAGTGAGGCGAAGACTTTTGGAGCCTGGTGTCAAGAAGGAGAGCAAAGAAGCCACTTCTCTCCAGAAAAAAACATCAGGGACAGACTGATATTCTGCAAAGGGTGCAGGGATTGGACTACTGAGGTCTGGGGTAAAGTTGTTTTCTCTCATCAATCCCCCTTCAGATTTTGTGGGGTATCTGGAAGGAAGCTTGTTCGGAGAAGACGAGGTGAGCACTACCATCAGTCCTGTCTCATGCCAACAGTAAATCATCCTGAGACCATTTGCGTGTGGGGTTGCTTCTCAGTCAAGGGAGTGGGCTCTCTCACAATCTTGCCTAAAAACACAGCCATGAATAAATAATGGTACAAGAGTATCCTCTGACAGCATCTTCTCCCAACCATCCAAGAGCAGTTTGGTAATGAGCAATGCCTTTTCCAGCATTATGGAGCATCCCGCTATAAAGCAAAAGTAATAACTAAATTATAATGAATAAAGGGATTGGAAACCCTATAATTCAGATGGAAACAGGAGTGGAATCAGAGCATTTATTAAAACACAGAATAAGCCGACGCAGGACCAAGATGGAGTGTCCTCGTGAACCGCTGCAGGGGAAGAGAAAGAGGTTAGTGGCTGGTGACAACTCAGTGCAGACTTGAGAATACCGGATGGAAGCCACCAAAAGACAACAATCCACAACGGGCTCTGGTCAGGAACTGGTAGACAAACCAGGGATGGTGGATGGTTTACTCACACAGGGTTTTCAAAGATCTGGCGTTTACATACTGGGAAACACAGGAATATTTAGTGCTCCTCCCAGCCACAACAGCTCTCAGAATCAGAGCTGTCTGCAGGTGTAATCACTCTGACCTGATATCTGAGCAGAGCTTAGCAGGAGTGACTTCACCGTGACTGCCGGCAGAGATTGCACAGGCAGGATCATTACACTAAATGGCTTCGGGAACAAAACATAAAGATTTTGAGTCCATGGTCAGGAAACCTCCGAGATCTTAATCCCACTGAGAACTAGTGGTCAATCCTTAAGAGGCAGGTGTACAAACAAAAATCCCAAAATTCTGACAGACTCCAAGCATTGATTATGCAAGAATGGACAGCCATCAGTCAGGATTTGGTCCAGAAGTTGATTGACAGCATGCCAAGGAGAATTGCAGAGGTCTTGAAAAGAAGGGTCAAGACTGCAAATATTGACTTGTTACATTACCTCAGTGTTATTGTCAATAAAAGCTTTTGGTACTTATGAAATGCTTGTAATTATATTTCAGTATACTACAGAAACATCTGACAAAAAACACCTAAATACCCTGAAGCAGCAGTCCCTGTGAAAATATAACTTTTGTGTCTTTCTCAAAACTATGGCAACAAATGTAGATAGGGGCCAAATGTAGTTAGCCCTGAACTCCATTTACAATTTTTAAATGTGTCTGCTCTGCCATTGCCATGGTATTTAAAATGCTTTGGTGCTGACCTTAAAACATTACTCTGTAGAAAAGCTAGATGCAGTGTAAATGTTTATCCATAAGGTATCTCTCTCCATGTCATATTTTTTAATTTGAATTTTAGGTACGATAGAAGAAGGAAAAGCAATAATAAACAAGTCACTAGCTCAGCCCAGTTCTTGTGACACTGTAAAAAAAAACAGCAGAGAGAATCCAGCATGGAACATTGTCCTGGTGAAAATAAACTTTGTCTTATAATTAACTGACTGTTATTGAGCCAATGGTTGTTAAATTCTAGAGGGGGGGGGGGGCAGCTCAGCTGCAAGAATTGCTTCGGCCGCCCAGTGTCCACATAAAGATAAATATTTAAGGTCAAATAAATACCCAGAAGGCTGCCACTACATGACCAAATAACAATGGATACGGAGTTCAGTAAGGGAAAAAAAGAGGAGATTCACTGAATGTGAAATTTAGGTATTAGTTTTGGAAATGGTGGCAAGATGTAGAATTTTATTTGGCATTAATTGGGAATCAGTAATTACATTGATTTGTTAATGCTTTATACATGCATTATACTTCACAAATATATTAAGATTGAAACAAGATTTTTAAACCTGGATAAATTAGGTAACTGGGTATTTGTTAATGGAATTGGAAAGCAAGCAGGAAAGCAGTAAAACCATTAAAAGTGATGGTCCAAGTGCATTTGTTTCATTAACTACTCATTAGAAATACATCATTCTTGTCTTGTCTCCTGTCTTCTGCTTGTTGTAGTCTGACTCTTTATTTTACCTTTGTCTGTTTAAATGACAGACAGCATACACACATACTTAATTGGCTGGTGCTGCTCGTCTATTGAAATATATGTACTTAAGCCTACACAAAAAAGCCAAAATAAACAAAAAATTGAATGGAAATTTTGAAAAATCTAAAGTTAGGCATGTGATAGCTAATTTAATTTTATAATTTATGCAATTTTGATGGAGGAAACGTTGTTGTGCTCCCATGGATTGGTGCATATATGCATGGTATTAATATGGTCCCTCTCACTGTTAAGTTACTCTCTCTGTGCTGGATGGCTTTCATAATTGGCAAAAACCCGGATTGTAGTGCCGACCTGAAGGTAAAAAGACCTGTCCTGTTCTGTGGATGAGTCTAATCACATATTAATGGACATGCATAAAACACAATGAATATTGGGAGTGTAGGAGATGACTAGAAGCATTTTTGTATGGTTGCACTCCTTGAGTTGCCACAGAAATAGATTTTCTGCTGGGCCTTCTTTCAAACACTGAAATGGATGGACAGACCAGTCTCTTTTTTTACATTTAAAGTAAATATATCATTATTGGTGCAATGCAATATTTTCCTACCTAAACTTTCACATACTGTTTAGCTTTAGCCAATGTAAAGGATCTTAGTCAAGCCTATGGGGGCTCAATGAGACTACTGTCTTTTTGTGACTCAAGAAATACCTGAAAAAGGTCACCACTTGTACTGTAAACATCCTGAGCACTAGGCGCTCTTTGTACAGTCAGATGAGAATCACTTACCCCACCTCCAGGCCCACGCAGGGATGAAGCCTCAGACACACACATATAATATCCTCCTCTGGGCGTGTTTGGCATTTTCAAAACCTTTTCTTTTGCAGGAAAATGATTTAAAGCTTAACCTTAATTATGACTGCTGGGGGGAGTCGGCAAAGAGTACCAGAGACTTCAGATATTTCGACATTGATGCTTCATGAATTTTCTTGGTAGGTGAGTATAGAAGTCTGTTGCTGATGATCATTGTCTTGTTCAGGGGCACTTTGAGGGAAGAAGTTAATCATCTGGTCACCTACGTAAAATTTGCTGTCGGATTTATAAATCCAGATCAATAACCAAAGCAGGTGCTCTACCCTTTGGATTTTACCACACCTTCCTTTGAATTTGTAAGCACACGTAAGTTTCTCACAAGAGAGCTATAGATGTTACATTTGAAAAGAGCTGTTTATTTGAGCCCTTGGTCTGTTCCAATTGGATGGTTGAGGAAAAAAGGGAGGGTTTTAAAAGCTTAAAACTAGCAAGAATGATTTATTGAACATCTTTAAAAGGGATTCCTGGGTCGAAATCCAAATCCCATCCAAAGGTGTCAGACCTCTCAGTTCCTTTAAATTCACATAATGGATTTTTGAGCCCACCCCCCCCAATTTCTATTCTGCCTTTTGTGACAAGAGAAGTTAAACAGTTTCTCTGCTTTTTTTTCGGACTTTTCCAGCAATGTCATAAAGAATATATTTGTGTTGATGTGATCAGTGAACATTCAATCTCAAGTTCAGGTCAGGCCAAGTATTTTGTGCCTTTCTCTGTTAGTAACTAATGACCTCTGTTCAAAATGGTTCAAATCTTCGCCCTGAAATTGCTGTTTTATTTTAGATTTAATGAAGGAAAAAAAAATATTGTTTCCTTGGATTAAACCAAGACTAAAACAAGTAGGATAAATTTAAACTTTAATTCAACCCACATGCCATTTACTCTAGTAACGCATTTTTTAAACCATAGCAGGCCTGTCTGTAAACCACAATCTGAGAGTAATTTCCACTTAATATGAGTAATACGAGAGCACAAGCTGTCATACATTACAAACCACCATACAAGCACCCTGCAGTCTTCAACAATGAGTCAAAGTGTTCAGAACATTCAGCCCAAAAACACTTCAGCGGTGACTGGGAACCGGTATTTATCACTTTTATCAGAGTGCTTGAATGTAAATTTGAAACTGGACAAGATATTACAGCCTACAGAGGTCTAAAGATAACCATGACGTAAAACATGATTGTGAGTGTAATCGTACCAGATAAAAGTCAAACTCCGGAGTCACTGGGACAGTGTATTGCAAAGGATCTCATACTCATACTTTTGCACATTTTCTATTATTACAATCATGAATGTCAATGCATTGTAATGGAACTTTTATGTTGTGGACCAATAGAGCTGTAGAGTAGAGCATAAATTGAAAGTAGAAGGAAAATGACACATGGTTTTCATGTTTGTTTACCAATAAAAGTATCTTAAAGGTGTGGGGTTGGATTTGTATTCACCATTCCAAGTGATAGACAAAGTTAACGAGAAGTACAAGTTAGGCTGGTATTAATAAAATGAACCTCACACTGGCGCGTTCTCCCAGAGCATCAGCAAATCAATCATGTTCAAATAGGAAGCACACAGAGACACAGAGACCAAAGGTAACCCTGAAGGAGGTCCAGAGTTCCACAGCAAAGACTGTAGGATATGTCCATAGGACCGCGAAGAGCCATACACTCCATACAGTTTATAGAAGAGTGCTGACAAAAAAAATCAGATGTCTGATTATATACACCTGGTGACCTTGGGAAGCCACTCATCCTTGATAACTCGGTGGTCATAATGCCACTATCATTTCTTTTACAAGATGAAGGCATACATGCATCTTTTTTCCTGTAATACAGTGGTCATGCAGTGAGGGTGAATTTTAGCATCTGATGTGTTAACTTCCACTGGCATCTATTGGTGACTTTTCACCAGTCCTCCTTCCTGGGATGGAAGGACAATGAAAAGCCGGGAAAATGACAATGGAGTACAAACTCTGCGTCACTGTTTGTGCCTATCCTATTATCTATGATCAGTCGAGCTATCACTGCAGATACAGTAATGGACCTTGCCTATAGGAGGATTAGCAATGAAGATGTACTCGAGATATTTTATTTTTTAACCTTTTTTTGGATTGGCCGAGAGACAGCAAGAGCGAAAAGTGGTATCCGGTTTTAACTGACATTCCAGATACCACTTTACTCTCCAGGATGCTGCTGCAAAGATATCAGGTAAGTTGTCTAAATGTTTACCATGGTAAATATTTCCCTGCATTTGGAGAAAAAAAGAGGGTAGCTCCTACCAATGCACATCAGACCAGGCTGTCCACACTTTGCTCACTTGAGGCGTTGTAAACCTTTTTTGACGCTCAAATGCCATTCGGTCTGAATGCAGCATCAACCATTGCAGGGACGACAAGAATGACTTTAGTGAAACCACAATGAAGTTATTTTACAGGTTGTACACTGGATATTCGCGCTGTACTTATTTGGCCAAGTGTTCTTTGGGTTTGATCCAGAGAGGACAGGCTGCTGCAGCAGATTGTCTGGAGCGGTAGTTGCTCTCTGTCATCTTCCACCTACTCATACATACGGTGGTTTGATCAGTGGCCGTAAACATCAAAGCTGAAGTTTAATTTTTCTGTTTTATTTCTTTCAGGTGTGGTTCATGGAGTGTAAATAGTAAAATTATATTTTGGTTTGACCCACTCCATTCATTGTGGTCCTTAATATTAATGTTGTCGCTCTTAAGTTTAACCTTTTTCCCAGAGATCTTTGGATAAAACCTTCCTGTTTCTCGTCTCCCTCAGCGATCACTGAAAAACACTGTTTTCATATCAAAACTTTGCTGAAGTTCACTTGATTTGACCCTGCTGCAGAGCAGGGCTGGAAAAACCCGAATTGGCCCTAGATAAAAACTGTTCGCAAGTGGGCGGAGGTGAGTAGAGCCCAGCCGAACCGAACCAGTGGAAAAGGGGCAATAGAGCCTTGTTCAAAGCCACTTACAGCTGAAACTGCTGCTAAAGGGGTGTGTGGGGGGCAGTTATGCACACTGAAGTTTTCCGTTATTTTGTTTTATTTGTTGTTTGCTTCACAATAAAAAATACATCTTTGTAAATAAGTTGTTGCATTTTTGTACATAAGTTATAGCCATATTCTGTAAATTAAATTTTGCAAACTCTTAAACAATCAATGTTAAATCCAGGAGGCAACAAAACATAAAAAATGCCAGGGGGTGTAAATACTCTACTAAGACAATGTACATTTTGTTTAAAATACTGAATAACTGACCAAATATATATTTTTAACGGTCCCCTGTTTTGTCATGTTGACTCTCAGTCTTCTGTTTTTGCCATTTCTGAAGGTTTTGCAAATAAATACATTACCTACACTATATTTCCAAGAGATAAAAAGAGAAATATCTTGAGCTGACCATCTCAAATATCAGCTGCTTTATTAAGTCCTCAGGCTAATGGTACTCTGCCAATCCATAACTCCTTTAAAGTAAACCAAACACATTCAGATCCCTACAGGAAAAAAAAGCCTGCAGTAAAGTCAACATGCACAAATCATTTACCCACAAAGAGCTTATTCATGCATTTCATCTCACACCTCTAAATACTCTTAAAACTCCTGGTGGTTGAGCTTGCACTCACAGACACTGTGTCACAGTAAATCACTGAGACTAACTATAACTGTGGTAACAACTACCCTGCGAAGTATATCAATGGGATAAGACCAGTTGAAAAAGTTCCACTCTAAACAAGGTTTAGAGTGGCTGATATTAATACTATTTGTAAAGAAGTGTGACTGGACTATTTTTGCATTTCTTAAACAGCAAATATTTGCTGTTTAATATTTGTGTTAACTTTACATTTTCACCATGACTGTTGCATAAGTAAAGCAACACTTTTTTGTACACTCCTCTGACAAAAATGGACAAATTACCGTATTTGTCGGACTATAAGGCGCACTTAAAATCCTTACATTTCCTTTAAAAATTTATGGTGCGCCTTATAATATGGTGTGCCTTATATATGATAACTGTTGTGCTTACGGACTGATTTTATGTGATACAATGCGCTCAGAAATCTGTTAAAATGTGTGTGACTGTGTAAGTATGAGTTTGGTTAACAACGAAGCCTCTCCGCTCAGTGGCTATTCAGAGCATTATGGTACACTGTGTCCACTACCTGATCAGCCCCTGAGCACTCTACACTTTTAAGGCAGCCCGCACCAGGCATACGCACTAGCAACAATAAACCAAGTAAGTTAATTCAATATAAGAGTTCCGTTTATTTTGACCTTATGTTAGAAACAGGGCAGTGTAGTTATTTCTGGCAGAAATTGATAGCTCTCCCTCTCAGGAGATGGGAGGAAACACACCGGACGCGTGCAAAGCGCACCAAAGCAGCATACGCGTGTCCTGTGCTTAGGTTAGCTTTTCATTTTAATCAGTCAACAAATGTACACCAGAAGCACAATGCTACACGACGCCTAAATAGATTGAAGTTCAAATTTCAAGCTATGGAACAACCCCCATGGAGTGGACATAAAGGTGTGAGAGCAGCCGCTTCCTTGTCGCCTCCCCAAAGAACTAGCTGCCCCTGCAGCAATTCATCGTAGCCAGATGCCCCAAAGATTGCCAGAAGGACAACAAAGGGAGAGGTTTTTATGTCAATAGCCCTATTAAAAATGAGTTTGAAAAACATTTAAACATTCAGTGCTTTTTGTTTCTCTGCTGGGAATGTTTAGGACACATCTATATTGTTTTGAGGCTGATTTACTACAGAAGAGGCATTGAAAGTGTGTGAAAAACTAATGATGGGTTAAACAAGCGACTGTCCTGTTTGTGAGACAAGAACTGGCACTGAAACAACAGCCAGAAACTAACTGATTTGGGTCAGTGCCAAGTAATAGTTTCTTCACTACTATTTCTCACACACAATGACGCTGTTATCTTTCCCCTGTAATAGGCCCACTCTTCACTTTCCTACGTCTTTTGAACACATCACATTTTGGGCCAGCTCAGTGTGAGTCAGAGCATAGTGTGGTCTGTATGTGGGGGCTATTACTTTGAATTATAAAGGAAAAACAAGCATCAGTTCTCCATAAGCTGAAAATTCGTCATGTTTTTAAAAAGGTTTGTAACACCAGATTTTTAAGGACAACAGTATCTCTGGCAGCAGATTTTCACAAGCAGCCAAAAAAGTTGGAAATGATTTGTCATCACATTAACAGAGAGCCAGTTCTCTATCATTGAGTAAAGCAAAATAAAAAATAAAAATAATAAAAAAAATATTTACAAAACTATATTGAGGTTGATGACTTTTAATCCTTTAGAGCCTGACCCGTCAAAAAATATTTTGAAAATTAAATTTTTTTAGAATGTTGATGTTTATTAAGCCTGAAAACAAAATCCAAAAAGAAATTGCCATATATTTTTGTTTATGATATTTTTCTTATATCACATTCAATATGGTAGGCTTTTTTTTAAGACTTTTGGCTCACAACAATGTGACATTTATATAGAAAAACAAATCTTGGCCATAGCATCTAGAAAGTAAAGAACACTTCAGGCAGTTCTTCCCTTAGTTTTTTTTTTTTTTTTTTAGCCTACAACTTTTTACAACTATTTATTTCACATCATGGTAGGCACCAAAACAGTTTATGTCCTTTTTCAGGCAAAGATGTACCTTACATTTTTTACTGTAGAGATGTGAAAAGTGATGGCCAGTGCAGTTCTTGCATCTCTGTCTCTGAAAATTATCAGTGCCATCCTTTCTCACATGAAGAGGCACACTGCAGCTTGGTCTTTTACGCGGTGGTGTTGGAATCGCTTCTGGAGAGGATAGTGGTCTACCACTCTTGATTTTGACCTTTCCTTCACCTTTCCTGAACCGAAGCCTGAAATCTTCGCAAAGGCATGGGTTTCGTTTTGGGTTGAAGCTTGAGGTGATCTTTTCTGTTGAGGGTCCAAGCATTGATGACTGCTACTGTAACAGTGTGCCACCATATGGACATGTACTATCTTCAGGATTGGAAGCTGAAATTGTAAAGTGCAGATAATATATCAAGGAGATCAATACCTGCCATGAACTTGTTATATGTTTCAACAATGGCTGGTCTGGGAACTGTTATATGAGTTTTGGATTTGTGATCCCAACATTTCACATTTACCACAGGTTCAATGCCAACAAATGAGGAAATCAGGTGTCTAGAACCTGCTCTATCTCCCTTGCAGTTGTGTTTATGGACTTGCCCTCCTTTTAAACACTGCACATGTTTGTTTGTTCTGCAATCCCCTCGAGCATTTCATCAGTGACAAACTACTTGAAATGCATGTATGGTGTCATGTCACACCTGTTCTCTGTGCCTTCCTCAACACTTACAATGAAATCGACAGATGGAGCTTGATATTGTATTTTTCTCCATTTGTATTCTTTCCTTTTCACATCGATCTTCACTGAATCATTTCTGACTGTGTCCAAAGTTGTTTGGATCTCAACTTCTACGCTTATCTGGGCTACACTTTGATCCTGACAGTCATCCTCATCACTGCTCTCTGAATTCCCTTTATCATGCAGGGCCTGGGGAGTCCAGTCCTCTTCATCATCCTCATCATCTTCTACTAGCTGCTCTCTGTCACTTGAATTGCCTTCTAATATCATGTTGATGACATTTTCCAAGTGCTTTCTTTTACTCTCTTCTTCCTCTAATCGTTTTTGACATCTAAAATTACACAAACAGCTGCTCAATACACCACAAAGAGTATGGTTTTAGAATGATTATTACGGTGAAAGAATCCAAAATTTATTATGAAATGGCATTTAATAATAATTATTGATTAAACAAAATAGTATGTGGCTGAACTGAGGCAGGAAGAACACACATTACTTTACAAAAATGTTGCATGACTGTTCAGTGCAGAAGTAACTTATATACCTGCAGTACCAAATAGGATACACACATATTTTAACATGATTTAATTGTGATTTAATAATTATTTTTTAGGTAATTGGGCATTGTCTCAAAACATAAAGCATTAATCTAAAAAACTGAATAACAATGTTTATGGTATTCTTACCGTAACCTCTCTAAAACTGGACAAAAGAGTCCTGCAAAACACGTATGACCCATCTCACGTGAGCAGACATTTTGAAAAGGGGAAAAAAAGCTGTTTCACTGCCAGCAGTGCAATGATAATCCAGTAGAGGGCAGAATACATGTATCAAATTATATCCAAAAGGTTGTTAGGGTAAATATAGCTCACGTTGAAAAAGAATGCCCCATAAACGTATATGTAGCAAATATGATACACATGGCGATACATTTAATTTAATTTGAGAATTTTTATATCCAGAGAACTGCTTACCTGACTCCGCCAGATGTATTTGCTCCGCATATCCATCTGGAAACCTTCCGTTGAAGTAATTTTGGGAAGGGGCGAAAATACTGGTTAGCTGATTGGCCTATGTTGGTGATAGACGGGCCAAATAAACCAATCAGATCAACGAAGCATATGACGTACTCGTCAACATGCTTCGTCGTCGCTCTGTTACGAGTCGTCGCTCTGTTACGAGCGACGACGAAAACACAACCACAAGCCAAGCTACTCTTGCTGCTGCAGGTAAAGGCTCGTTAGCTCAGCAAAGAAATACTCTGTAATTCCGATAAAACTTGCTCGATAGCCATGCTAACGCTAGTTCCGTCGGCTGAAGCCGCCATGTTCTTTAGACTGAACTGTCGCGCTTTTCGTTGCGTCACACCTCAACCCGCCTCAAAGCCAACGCTGATTGGACGTTCGTTTGGTGAACGGCTCCAAATTTTCTTTAACGGCGAGTAGCCAGACTGATCTGCGAGTGAAACCTTGAAAGCTGGCGAGATCAGGATGGTCTCACGAGGCTAGAGAACTGCAGTCGGTAATGTAAATAGATTTTTAGACCCATGTTTTTTTTTTTCTCTCTTTGACCTTATTTTGCAAATTAAATGGAAAAGTAAATAGAGCAACAGTCTAGTCCTGTTTCTTCTTAGCCCAGATGAGAAGCTTGTAACATTATTTATTGCTCAGGAGTAGTTTATCATAAAGAAATCAGAAGTAGTAGCCGTTGTCTTGGGCAAGTCCACACATGACAGACCACACAATATCATCTTTATTTATAGAGCACTTTAAACACCCACAAGACTAAAAGTGCTGTACACAGAACCAATTAAACAGCAGTCATATGACACAATAATAAACCAATAATAAAACCGTTTACCCAAAAATTAGTAATACAACCTTGTATTACAATAACAAAACATTCATATAAAGCCAGAAGGAAGTAAAATACAAATAAATTAAAATAAAATGTAATCATTAAAAAAAACAACACTTCTTAGATCTTAGATAGTGTCAAAGGTCGGGGAGAGGAGATGGATATTATAAAGGGGTTTAAAATAGACTGGGAGGAGGCTTGGTGGCTGCTTTTGACCCCAGCTGCAGTCAATACCTTGTGAATCTTTGCCAAGCTCTTTTATGGGCCTGCTTCACAATCCTCTTAAGGGTACTGTTATCCCTGTTCTTTGGGCACCATTTCTGACCACATTTTTTCCTTCACCTGAAAAGTCCAGTGAGAGGGCTTTATTCAAGCCCTCTGAGAACATTCAGCTTCTTTAGCAATGGACATATCTGTCTTACTTTTTTGTAGAAGGTATAAATGACTGCTGGAAAACTGTTAAGTTTGTGATCCTGTAGACAATAATATGTCCATAACACATTATATATTAAACATCCTTCATCACTGGCATGTGTGGCATTTCCATGTAGAGCATATCACGGTTAATCTATAGCATCCAGTCACAGGAACTCTTCATGCAAATAGATCAAGCTGGTCTGGGAAAAAAAACAGAGAAACAATAGGAACATTAGGAACAAGTGACATGCTTGACACCTCTAAAAAATATTAACTCTACAGAGTTAAAGGCTTTCACATCCAAAGATGACAAGGGTTTTGCGTCATTTCTTACAGTGCTGCATTTCACTTTAGCAGTGTTTTAGATTTATAGCGCATCTCAGATTGTTTGAATAAACTGGAAAGAAAATGTGTTTTTACTCTCCCAAAAAAATTACAGGGTGTTTTTCATATCCTAAGAATGAACTAGCACCAGTAACAGGCAGCTCTTAACAACAAAAACGACAACACATGACATTAAACAATTCAGAAAAAATGTAGGGATTACATCACCCTCTTTATACACCTGGTCTATTTGAATATGCTGATTGTTATTTGATCTGTCATATGTTGGCTTTTTATTTCATCATGCTTACATCCTAGTCACGTCATCTGTCAGAAAACAAAGACAGCCTCAGTTAAATGCAAAACCAGTGCACCCAAAGGGACACTTTTGCTTTATGAAACAGTGAATCTCATTAACATAGTCACAGTTCCCCCTTAAGGTGGTTATTTAAAAGGAAATCATATTTACAGGGTCAAGGTTAAAGCAAAGTATGATGGCTGCTGATCATGAGTCAAACTCGATATAAAAGAGACAGCATTCATGTGATATGTCTCAGCTGGTTGCCACCGAGTTTGTTCAGAAGCCTATTCTACATGTGGCACCATGCTGTTCCATTTGTGTCAGCTATGAATGACTGATTCTATACTGAGCTATGAGTCAGGGTCTGAGCACATCATTACAATGAAGCAGGGATCATTTTTCTCTAAAGATATGCATGAACACCATGGCAAAACAGGCGGAAAATACTAGAAAGTGTTTTACCAAAAGACACAGTGTAGACAGTTTGAAAATGTAATAAAAACAACAACATTCAGCTAGGTTGTGGGGGCTTGTTTGAAATACGTGGGAAAATGCCACACGTATACAAAATATTTTAAAGAACTACATTCCATTGAATAGGCTTAATTTGGGCGCAACCGGACTTTCGCTCAGTTCTTTCTGAAAACATTTCAACACCTATCCAGGAGTTTTCATCAATTCTGGTGACTCGCACTTGAGCAACCTGCAGTTGGTGCGCTGCTGTTTTTAGAGGACATGAAGGTCCATCCTCCTAGGCGCATTCAGATGCAAAACAATGACCCACCCGTCACTCTCCTGGGTCGTTAGAAGCTATTGCTTGGTGTGAGTGGAATACTTGGTCACCTGAATCATGATGAGACTGCTGATGTAATATCTTTAGAATGTGTTGGAAGACGGAGCTGTAGACACTGGGTAGTTGGAAATGAAAACCTTCCCCCTCTGTTTGGTTATGGCTTTAATCTTTTGACCAAGATGGCTTCTTTCACCCCTATTTCAAACCATCTGTTCTCCCTGTCCAAAATCTAAACATCATTGTCATCAAAAGAGTGCCATTTGTTCTTTAGGTGCAAGTGGACTGCTGAATCCCCGAGCAGCTGGCCCTCCTGTGCTGTGCCATGCATGTATGCAGCTGTTTAGTTAGTTTCTCTGATGTAGGAGTCTGAACAGTCCTCGCTGCATTGGACGGCATACACAACACTGCTCAGCTGTGGTTTTGGTGTTCTGTCTGTCGCAGGTGACCAAATACTCCACTCACACCAAGCAATAGCTTCTAACGACCCAAAACACTGACGATAGGGTCATTGATTTGCACATGGCTTAAAATGCACCTAGGAGAATCGGAGGATGGACTGTTCTAGTTAAACTGTTTTACTCAAACATCATTAGTTCAACTTTGTAGTCCAACTGTTTTTAATATTTGCTTTTAGTTTCTATTTTTCCATGTTTTATTTTATTTCTACATTTTATTCCAACTTGCTTTTATTCTGTTTTATTTTCCTTTATTTCCTATATGTAAAGCACTTTGCATTGTCTTTGTACTGAAATGTGCTATACAAATAAATTTGCATTGCCTTGTACAAAGTAATCTCAGTTGTTGTTCAAAGTACTCCTTTGCATTGTTTTTCAAATATGCATGTTTTGTTTCTATAGATCTTCACAACAATGAAGGCCTCACTGAATTATAAGATAATACATTTGCACAAACAACACACTGCGGCCGAGTATATCTACAAGTATTAGTAGATGTAAATCCTGAAGCAATGTAGATTTCATCATATTTGCGCTTTTTTGTTTCTCAGTCAGAGGTGATGGACTTCCCCACTCTACAAGCTCCGCATCCAAACCCTCAGCGCAGTCCACGGCCATGCTGCTAGTAGCTTGGCTAACCGGCTAGCCACAGAGGCACCCCTGCTAACATCTCGGTCTGAGGAATCTCTTTGTATTTGAAGAATTGTTTTTAATGTTGTTTCTGGCCGGTGAATCTTCCACTGTGGGATGACTGGCAGTTGGCATCAATGTCTCTTTGGATTTGGATATTTTCTTTCTTAGACATCTGTCCATTTTTCCGTTGCACCAACAAGCAGATGAGTAAAGGTGCTTTGATTGACAGGTGTTCCTTCATTGTGTCACACCCTTATACTTAGTAAGTGCAAGGATTTTGCTGAACAATAGATGGCAGTATTTACACATTTATCAGGGCAATTTGGTGAATGCACTTTGGTCTATTTAGATGTCATCTGTGTAGTTGGTTTCACACCTTTTTTTCTTGCGTACCCCCTACAGTCCTTTTGCATATTCCCCAGGGGTATGAGTACTCCACTTTGGGAACAACTGGTTTAGAAAAATAGACAACATGCCCAACAGGGGCAAGACGAGACAAGAAAATTCAGGAACATACCATCTAGAACTACCAGGGCTACTGGGAAATCATGGGCCTACACTGACGCACATGCACAGACACACATGAACATGGCAATAAATACAATAAATACAGACTTCTCAGACTCATGGCCTCTGCTGTGTATGTTATGCTAGTGATATTGTGTGTAGGTTGCTTTTTTGTGCTGAGGATTTTTTATCTGCATCCTCCTATTGTCCCCCCTAAGAGACAGTGCGAGGAATGCACCCCTTTTTTCCTTCAACCATCCCAATGTATTACTTTCTATACTCTGTAAAAGACAGTGCCTTGAAAAAGGCAGCAAGGCCTCACCGACCTGTCTCCCATGTATGTCTTTCTCTTGATGGGTTGTACAGAAACATAATTTCCTCCACAGTGGACACTAAGGCAAATTAAATAGCATTCAAAAATCTGGCACTGACTGACTGTGGAGCTTCCATATAGAAAAGCAAGAGAGCAGGTGCTGCAGGAGGAGGCACACAGGTGCAGCAGATAATCTTGATTGCAGCTTGTGTATTCAACTATGACATTAAAGTCAGTTTATGTATAATATTGACACATGGAAAGCTGAAAAATACATTATTTATTTGTATGCATATTTAATGCAGATTAATAAATATGTACATTATCTGTTTTCCATTCTGTGGTTACATTATTACTCAATTTAAATGTGTAAAGTTGAATGTAGATAAAGGTACAGAGTAGAAATCAGCAATGTAAAGATTATTTTGGAAAACAATCTGACTAAGCTTTAGCTGTTTTGTAAAGAAGATTGGGCCACAATTTCTGTCACTAGATGTACAAAGCTGATGAAAACATACCCTAATTGCAGCAAAAGATGTTCCACAAAGTATTGACTCAGGGGGCCAGAATACTTTTGCAGAATGCCCTTTTCAGTTGTTTATTTGCACACACACATATATATATATATATATATATATATATATATATATATATATATATATATATATATATAAATAAAATCATGTATAATTTTATTTCTACTTTGACATTGTATACGACTTTGTGTTGGCCTTTCACATAAAAAAACCAATAAAATATATTTATGTTTGTGATTGTGATATGACAATGTGTGGAAAAGTTCAAGGGGTATGGATACTTTTGCAAGCCACTGTGTATACAGTGTCTGTCATAGTGGGCTATCTGTGATTTTAGATAAATAGATTTATCTCTGGATTGTTATGTGTAAAGAAATAATTAAATGAAATCTAGACTTTTATTGTCACTGTCATTTTTTTTTTAAATAACACATGACTCTGAAGACTGAGGTGTAACAAAAACTGCTGCATGTTTTTCAAAACCATTGACAAAAGGGCCTACTGCTGTGATTGGAGTGCCAAATCACTGTAAGTTAAATTAAGCAAAGAACGCTCTCCATTGCCTCGTGATTTCTTTCATGATGTACCATCCCTACTGAGTCAGAAATTGTAAAATGTCAATGTTATGAACTGAGCCTGATTGTTTTAAGATCTTTAAGACATAGTCAGTGTTATGCCATCTACTTGTAATAGCTGCAGAAAAAAAAATAATTGTGTTGGACTCCTGGTTTTTAGTTTCTTTCTTTCATACGTTTTGCTCATGAAATATTCATGCTTTAGAGAATGCTCGGCTTTATCTATGAACCATGGATGTCTTTTATCAAACATTAACAACAGTATTTTGTATATCTACTTATACTGAAATGTTTGAATTGAATAAAATAGATATTTTTAATAATGTGTTACAAGATTACCGTAACAAACCAAAATGGAGTTGGATGTACGGATGTTTTATTACCTTGGAGTAGAGGGTGGCATAACATGGTACAGTACTTGCTAAGGTTATTGATACTTTTATTCTTTATGAGTTGACATGTAATTTTTTATCACAGCAGAATCCTTCTACACTTTTTCATGAAAACTTGTAGCAAGCACAATATTGTGCGGGGACTGCGAAAATCTCTTGCAGCAGAGAGAGACTTCTTGACCTTTTTGTGTTTACATGTGTTTGTGCATGCATGCATGTCTCAACATCAGCACAAATATAAAGAGTGACCACATCAGCAGAAAGATTGCATCACTGCAACTGAGAGCAATCTGTTATGAAATTTAACAGGAGCCAGACTAAATTGTGGCTGTCTGAAATCCCTTCCAATGAACACGCAGAATGGATCTATGATAGTCTTTGCTGTATCTTCCTTTTGGGCAATAATAAGTGATTAATATGATTTATGAAGGAGAAAAAAATATGAAGTCCTGAATTTGTATTTACCGTCAGGAATTTGAAGGAGGTTTAAGATTTCTTTGAGGGTAGCAGCAGTATATAAGACAATATATTTCCATCAATGCAGTGTGTCAGAATCCCTTGTTTGTGGTCTCTAAACATCAAACCTGAACAATTTACTGAAGCTCTGCAAAAAAAAGAACTTTAAAGAATATAAATCCGATGCAAGGGATCACCTTGAAGCAGAAAAGCTTTACCAATTACTTTTGGCATATCTTGGATGATTTAGCAGAGAGGGTTTGCTTTATAAATCTGTCCTGGTTTAAAGGTTTGATACAAAAAAACTGTATAAGAAAGCAATAATCTGCTTGTTTCTAACTAAAGAAACTGAGGCATAACATGATTCTGTTATATGGAGATTAGTTATTTTAGAGATAAAATACATATTTAAAAGACAATCTAAGCATGTGTTAAAGTAGTAAATTGATGGCTTAATATGTTGTTTTGTTTTTGTTTGTTATCACGTATCCTGTCTCGTTTTTTTAGGCATATCATATAGAGAAGCTGGAAGGCTACAGGTACCAAGGAAAATTTTGCTCTACAAAAAAAGAAATTTCACGGTGGAATCCTGATTTCATGATTGACTTTATTAAATCAAGACTGTATCTAAAACCAAAATAGGCAGGCCAGTTTCATGTAATAGCCAGCTTTCAGTCTCTATAAGGTCTTCTATGAATGCCAGCCTAATGAGGTTTTATTATAGAAGAGTATGTGAAAGAGGGAACTTGTACACTGGAATTTTCAAACAGCAAGCACAGCACAAATACACAGATTAAACAAAAACAACTTCCCTCAAATACATGACAATTTATTAATACAATTGTTAAATTTTACAGCCAAAAGGCATGTGTTAATAAACTGTATGAGCTAGTGAGGACATTCAAGTAAACTACTAAGCAAAAGAAAAAAAGGTGATAAGAAGTCAATTAATGAATGATGAACACAAAAGAGGTAATGAGAAATAACTGAAAACAAATTAAAGGATAATAAAAAAAATACGTAGCAATATTACAGTACAGCATGGATATGTATGTTTCAGAACTGAAATGCATTATGGAGAAGTGGGAGTGTGTGTGTGTGTGTGTGTGTGTGTGTGTGTGTGTGTGTGTGTGTGTGTGTGTGTGTGTGTGTGTGTGTGTGTGTGTGTGTGTGTGTGTGTGTGTGTACATATACTTGTAGCTCAGTGAGAATTATTATTATTTTTCCCATATTACTAGTGAAGTGAGGACTTTGATTTAAGGTGAGGACATTTTTTGGTCCTCCCGTTGTTTTGTTTGGGCTAGAGGTTTATGACAAGTGTGTCTCTTAGGTTTAGGTTTGGGTTAGATTTGCAGTCGTAATGGTTAGGTTTGGGGTTAAACTTGCAACTTACTCCACGAGAACAGATAATTTTCTTGTAGTCTGGGTGGCAAGAACACGAAAAAAGTTTGTTTTGGCTCTGTCTATTCATACTTCAGACGCTCAGCTGCAGATGTCAGCCCCAGTATGCACATGTCACTGAGTACTCGGAAGGTGGTGGAGGGGGGCACACAGAGAGCAGAGCATGGAGCAGACAGAAATAATAGCTGATGGTGTGCTCTGGCGTTATTGGGGAAGACTGCGAACACTGGGGGCGTGCAGTACTGTGGGGGTGGGACTGCCCTGCTAGGATAATTTATAGAGGAAATGCTGCAAGTGAGCATAATGGCATGTTTGACTGCTAAAATCTCCAGAGCTGAACGGCACAACTACAGTAAAGTTTGACAAATGCATGAGACATCATTTCTGCTTTTCCAACTTGAACATGGCCATCTAAATCCTGTCCAATCACAGTACAGTAGTCGGACACCACGCAAGATAATAACTTCTGCACAGACGTGTTGAGAACAAGCAGGGAGACCTCCCCAGAACGGAATGAGAGAACAAAATGACGGCATTTGCTGTGGAGCAAGTTCAAATGTCTCAATTCTCGTGCAGTATGTGGCAGCATTTAGGGTTATGATAAGGCCATAGACAGGGTTGAAAATGAATGGATGTCAATGGAAATCAAGGGACGGTCCTCAGTAAGTATTTAAAACAAGGATGCCTGTGTGCGTGTGTCTGTGCGTGTGCGTGCATGCGTAAGTTTTCATATATGTTTAGGCCCCAAAAGACCTGCTTGAAGATGGGGTAAAATAATATTATAGAAACCTTTCATTACGATAGGTCTATGCAGGGCTTTGCTGCTTTGGTGCTCGTGGCGCACAGGGTAGCGCGACCCATGTACAGAGGCCTTAGTCCTCGATGCGGTTGACCCGGGTTTGAATCCGACCTGCGGTCCTTTGCCGCATGTCTCTTCGCCTCTTCCACCCCCCTTCCTGTCAGCCTACTTTCATAAAAAGCGAGCCATTAGAGCCGTGAAAAATCCCAAGAAAAAAGAAGGTCCTGGCTTGGGATGTTTTAGCATCGAGTTTACATGTTCTTCCCTTATATATATATATATATATATATATAAACACACGTATCATATCATATCAAACAGGAGGTGTCAAACTGCTTTCATTGTCCATATAATTACAGATTATAATAATAATAAAAATAATTTGCATAATATAATTTATAGTTTCATCATCATTTTACAATCCAATGCTTCTATACTGCAGTGAAGGTTTAATTACTCTTCTTTGTCTAAAACGACTATGATTTTAAGTGTTGGGGGGTTTGCATTGCAATAACTGCCCTTCTGCTGAAAAAGGTCTTTCAAACAAAGTTTTAATGGGGTGTACTGTACTAGTACAGCCTCTCGTGGTCTTAATTGTGCACAAAAGCTGAGTGTGATTTTGGACCCTGAATAATGAGGAAGCTGAGCTGCTCTGTTTAGGCAACAAGAGTGTGCTCAGTTTCACAACAGAATTCCAATATTTTGTGACTTGCATTGAAGTGCTGCAAATTATACTGGAAATTATGCCCATGATTGCTTAGCTGTATACTTGTGTTGTGCCAGTTCAGACATGACAGAAAACGGCATCAATTCGGGATGTAACGGACTGCGTTACCCATGATGCAAAGTGGTCAAAATGGCCACCAACTCATGTGGTCAAAATGGCCACCAACTCCCATCACGCAACACGGCAAAATGGCCGTCGATCAAGATAAGGTTGCTATGGTGATGGCTATAAAAGCCGATCACACACGACAATCTTCCTTCTTCCCTGGCTTTAGCCAACCCGAGAAGACACACAGCTGTTTCCGTTGGGTTAATCCCACGCCACGTGTTCGAGTTCCTCGCTGGACCGAGAGTTTTCGACGCAACGGTTATTCCCTGCTTTTTATAACAGGAGGTCGACTTAAATAAGTACTTTTAAATTCCCTCTGATCAAAAGACTGAGAGACGCCGTATTTCCCAGTGATCGAAGAGGACCCCGCTTTGTCTGGCCAACAAAGCGACTGTTGAACCCGGAGGAAGAAACGAAGGTGCTTTTTCCCCGTACCGCTGCAGCCTGCGGACAACTGCGCTCGTCAAGGCGCGTCCAGAAAGCCGCACTAATCAGAGCGCTCCGGACCAGCCCCGAGGCACCTCAAAGTAACGGGGTCTCCCCTTTTATTTCTGTCTCACCAACAGGGTGTTTAGAAGTGCCTGGGCAGGCGTTAGAACTTTGTAGGTGTTGGTTAATGCTTTTATTCCACGACGAAGTTGGAATTATTTTGCTGAACATTTTCTTTGTATGTGCATGCATTTTACAATTGATTTTGCTGTGTTGATTTGTGATCCATCAAGAACCCCGCCGTGGGTTACTGCTTCATTTCTTTTCATCTCTTTCCCTGCTTTCCCCTCTCTCTTTTCGCTTCTTCTTATCAATTTAATCTCTTTGTCCGAGCTCAAGTCGCGGGCTTTGCTTTAAACTCCCAGTTAGCTGCGCCCTCTCGAAGCGAGGCATTATCCCATCAGCGTAAGCGTGGTTACGTCATTAGGACCTCCCCTCATACGTCATCGTAGCAGCCATCTTGGGAGGGTGACGTGTATCTGGACTGTAGGGAGCTTAGCTGAACTAGCTTGTGTAAGACATCAAAGCGTCCAGTGAGATTCCCGAAGCTGTTCTGTCTGTCAATGCTGATACGTGAAATGCCGGTGTTTCGAGGGCGGTGTTAAACAACTGTGAGTTAAGTTAAGATCTGCTAACCGCTCATTTTAATCCATTGTTTATTTTTGTTTTGTTCTTTATTTCCACATAAATATTTTGCATGTTTTAGTTTAGTAATGAGTAAGAATTCCAAAGTTGTTGAATCAGAGAATTACTGTAACAGGGAATTGCTTTTGGTTCAATAAAACCAACGACTGCGGAATAGACATTGTTTTGTGTTCAGTCCAATTCACAGTTGCCTGGGTATTCAGAATTCAGAGCTAACCTCCTTTGGAGTTAACATCTAATATTAATACAGAGACAATATCCTTGGATGGTGATAAGGAATAAGGATTTAAACTCTAATTGCAGTTACATTGGGGTTCTCACAGCCTGCTGGATAAACCTCGTCTGCTAACAGTCCGACCTGATCATTTATTCCAGCATAAACGAGTTCATAACAGCAAGTTAACTAATGCATTAGTGGTATAAATACTTATAAGCTTATAGCTAACATCACCACCATTTGAACTATATTTGTTATAGCGGAATTTTGAGTTGAATGATTTATTATTTAAATTATAATACCAAATTATAATTAATAATAATAATAAGCATATTCAACCAGGTTATGGCATAACACTTGCCCAAAACATTTTGTTTTTCATTCACCTCTCCAAACCAATAAATTAGAATGTAAAAAGGATACTACGGACTAATTACTTAAACTAGGTGTAAATTAAACCTTTGTTTGTAATGTGTTGCGGCAGGTTAACAGGGTTATAGGCGACCTGGCAGTATAAAAAAATGATGTTGCAAAGACTGAAGAAAAACATGGAAAAGACAATATTCAGTTATGAGTCTGGAAGTGCATAAGGAGAACATTGCTTTGGGAGAAAAGAAGACAGAAATGAGAGAAAAATGGAAAGAAAAACGCAACTTTTAATGAAAGCGTTGGTGAAAGGCCTTTCAAGCTATAATGAAAATAATTTAATTGAATCATTAATTTGAGATGCGTAATTTTCAGATTTCTTTCAGATATGGACGGGGTGACTTGAAAAATATGCATATCTGCAGAATAAGCCCTGGTCTTCAGGCAACAATTCCATAGTCTGCCTCCTAAAATGAATGTAAACTTATCAAGTGAGACAAGAAAGGAAAGTAGCAGCCAATCATCAGGAGCTGTGCAAGTGCGCCTGGGAATCGAGTCCTACTTTTTTTTTAAATGGACATAGTTTGTCTTGGTATTGTAGATGGGGTGCCTAGATGTAAAGTAACAATACTACTACTACTACTACTACTACTACTACTACTACTACTACTACTAATAATAATAATAATAATAATAATAATAATAATAATAATAATAATAATAATTATTATTATTATTATTATTATTATTATTATTATTATTATTATCATTATTATGAATAATAATAATAATATTATGATATTATTATTATTATTATTATTATTATTATTATTATTATTATTATTATTATTATTATTATTATTATTCCTTGATATTTTGTTGATTCATCTTGAAATAGAAGAACTTCTGCAGCACATTTTTAGAATTTTAATCATGAGGTTCATATTTGGACACCTGTCATATCCATTAGGCAATACAAACCTATCTCAAGTTTCCCAAAACATGTTTGTGGCATTTCTGTTTTGCAAAAGGCCTCCATCATCATGAGAGGAAAAACACTCTTGTTGGAAAATAGGGTCAATCAGCTTTTCAGTTTGTCCTTGTGGTAATTTTCATGAACAAACTTTCTGTAAAGGCTTGTGCAGTACGTACGAGCCATTATGGATGCTTAATTGTATGTGCTTATTTCTTCTATATGACTTTTGAATGACCCTGGGATATATTAAATCAGAATTTATCAGATATTACATTTTTACATACTATTATATGTCTTTTACTATTTTCTCTAAATAATTAGAGTATCACGCCATGATGATCATTTTGAAATCACAAATTTGGTAAAATTTCCGCTGATGTATGTATTATTAAAATCTTAAATCACCTGACAGTCCTATTTGATAGTTAATGCTGCATGGTTTTTCACCATTTGATTGCTGCTATGTTACATTAGCTTCCTTCGTGGCAAAGCCTGGATTTATACTCTTTACATCTTACAGTGAGTAATCGAGAAGCACAAAAAAAATGTCCATTCACGACAGCCTCTTGATAACTTTTTTCATGGATATCATATCATAGACGACTTTGGCAAGTGAGCATGTAGGACACCTGAGGTCTTGGGGTTAGTCAAGTGTACTGATATAGCCATGGCACCAAGCAGCAACAAGCACAGAGATTACTAAAAAAATAAAATAAAGCCACTTCTTGCTCTTTTTGCCAAATACTCCTATTCCTTGTTGTGCCTCACAGCCATGAGATAAAATGTACATTGGATGGAGTATGAAATATGGATGACACACTGGTGGAGGACTGTGTTTTCAGACTGTAGACTAACCCCTCTTAGGATGGCCCCTGAAGTAGGAGCATCACAGCTAAAGCCCCCTGGCTCCAGCGAAAAAGTAGTTCCAACCAGAAATAGTCTTTTTTTACCTGCTGAATACCACAGACCAGGTTCAAGGGGAACACACCTGAATGTCCGACTTGCTGGGAGGCAGAAACTTCTATATGGTCTGTTTTCTATGAAATCGACGACCGAAGCAGACAGACATACCATAACATGGGAGCTATCCATGATCTTTCTCTCAGCTTTTGCATGGAAAGTTGAATCAGAGACCTGGCATTGGAGGCATATTCGAGCCATACAGTGTGGAAAAAAGTCATTAGCAGAAACTGAAATGTTGAAATTAATTGATCTGCAAGTCAAAAAGATAAGTAGCAGTCAGTTTTGATTCTAACTTATTTATTTATAGTTGTGTAAGTGTCTTGACAGTGTTGACCTTTTGCTCTAAGGATAGTTTTGTAACGATTAATGCTGGTGAACCCGATATTCAGCCGTACACAGAGGATGAGTAGTGGCAGCTGAGGAAGGCAAGCAGAACCAGATTTGACAGATGGGTAATGACTGATGGTGCAGGCAGGCAGGGAAGAGCAGGGGATCAGAAGATGCAGGTGGTGACAGACCAGAACAGGCGATTTGGACCAGGGAACCACCAGAACGGGCAAAGCAATGGGCTGAAACTCACAGGGAAATTGGCAGAACTGCAGCACGCAGACACAGGCAACGTTTATCAGAAGATTCCAGCTGGCTGAGCACATAGGAACTGGTAGCGGTAGATCATAACACACTAGGCGCCACAACATGAGATGAGACGTTCTGGCAGGGATGAATTGGCTGAGGCAGGAATATGTAGGTAGGTGAACAGGTGACCAGAGTTGACAGTAATTATTGGCAGCAGGTGGAGTTTATCTGGGCTAATTGACTGGTGACTGAGCTGATTGGATAGTCGCTGAGAGGTGACAGGTTGGTGGGAAGGTGGCTGATTCAAGTCCAGAAAAGTCCCAAATAAACAAACAAAAGTCTAAAAAACGACACGTTTGCAGTATATTTGGTGTTGCAATGCTAACAATTTACATTTCAATAAAAAGACAGCAGCGCCCCAACTACTGTTTGCTTAAGTGCGAGCCACCAGAATTGACAAAGACTCCTGGATAGGTGTCGAAACATTTTCAGAAAACTGAGAGAAAGTTTGGTTACCTCTAATTTAAGCCTGTTTGCTGTTGCGATGGCCCAGATAACTGAACATATGCACATATACAGTTTAATAGCCTAATATAGATTTTTTTCGCTGTGCCATTCTCTACTGCATTGTTGTTGTTCTTTGACAATTTGGTTTACCTTTGTACGTTTAAGTGTCACTAACACTGCACCTCTAAATTGCCAGCCGTGACTTTGATTGACAGGTATCATGGATTAATCTAATTGCATGAAGAATTAAACATAAAGTGTTGACTAGCCACGAACGCAGAGAGCGGGACCTTGAGGAGAATCTCTAAGACCACCTTGACGTCACATGGAAGCAAAACGTTTAGAAACACAGATACACTCATTTCTAAATGTGTTTTTTAAGTTTGCGGTGTTGGGTGTTACTGACACATACTATGTCTAATTTGGCAATAAATTGTGACATAAGGCTAATATTAGCCATGTAGCAGCTCATTGCATATCCATTTGGCATGTAATGATATATTTATCCTGATTTCATTAAGATTGTTTAGCAGTGCATTTATGTTTACACAAATAACAAATGTTGTTAAGTCAATGTGAAAAGTTTGTCTGTTCTGTGGCACATTGAAGAATGACTTTCACCCCAACATTACCATCTCATTAATTTAATTGATCCCCTCTAGAGGGCACTGTTTTTGTTTAGATTTTCTTTATAACAGTTTATTTTGCCTTACGCTATCTGTACAATAAACTGCTAAAAAAAAATAAAGGGAACACTAAAATAACAAATCCTAGATCGTAATGAATGAAATATTATTATTAAATACTTAGTATTTTAGATAGGTGAATGTGCTAACAACAACATCACTCCAGAATTATCACTGGAAATCAAATGTATTAACCCATGGAGGTCTGGATTTGGAGCCACACTCAAAATTAAAGTGGAAAAACACACTACAGGCGGATACAATTTTGATGCAATGTCCTTTAAACAAGTCAAAATAGGCTCAGTAGCGTGTGTGGCCTCCACGTGTCTATATGATCTCCCTACAACTCCTGGGCATCCTCCTGATGAGGTGGCGGACGGTCTCCGGTGGGATCTCCGTCCAGACCTGAACTAATGCATCCGCTAACTCCTGCACAGTCTGTGGTGCAACGTGGTGTTGGTGGATGGAGCAAGACATGCTGTCCCAGATGTATTCAATTGGATTCAGGTCTGGGGAAAGGGCGGGGCCAATTCATAGCATCAATGCCTTCGTCTTACAGGAACTGCTGACACACTCCAGCCACCTGAGGTCTATTATTGTCTTGCATTAGAAGGAACCCAGGGCCACCCGCACCAGAATATGGTCTCACAATGGGTCTGAGGATCTCATCTCTGTACCTAATGGCAGTCTGACTACCTCTGGCGAGCACATGGAGGGCTGTGCGGCCCCCCAAAGAAATACCACCCCACACCATTACTGGTCCACTGCCAAACTGGTCATGCCAGGATGTTGCAGGCAGCAGGGGGGGAGATATAAAGGAAAAGTTTAAAATGTATCTTGTAACTACACACACATTATATGTCACATTAAAGCTACAGTTGGTAGGCATGAGCATTTATTCCAAAATTGACTTAGGTAAACCTCTGGAAAAAAAACCTTTAAAAAGTCAAGAAAAATGCATCTCTTCTGTTGCTTTTTCTGTTATTCCAGAGATGGTCGTTGCTGTGGTTGAAGGACTCTCTTCGCAACAGAAGGCAGCAGATCAGCCCAAAGAACAAGAGCCTTTGAACTTGAGGAGTGATGAAGATTATCCAGATATTCAAGACTCAAGGCCCCATTCCCACTTGACCCCCCAAAAATCCAATTTTTGGCGTTTCAAGTGACCAGGTCAAGCTTTTTAGAACCAGTGGGAACGGTCAGCTCTGGCTCATGTCTGAATGTTTATTCTCGTCAAATATGAGCTACAGCAGATAACATTATCAAGGCAGATGAATGGCAGTTGCCTGCCACAGCACTGCTCAATGGAGAGACAGCGAGATTAATATATGCAGCAAGACTTCTGTTTGAGGGACGTAGCGCACGGCCTTGAAAAATTTGTGTAGAATCCACTTTCACTCTACAATGATACGACCCATTGTATTGCATTTCAACGAGGAAGTGCTTCATAATCTGCCCCTGTTGCAAAGCAATACAAGGGACTGCAATGAGTGTTCTGTTTTAGGATTCGAGAGGAGAGACACTGACATATGTAATTAAAGGTTCCCCTTAACTTCCTAAAGTTTTGACTGAACTCGTTCTCTGTGGAGTTGTCAACCCTCCATTCCTGGCTGTGTCCCGCATCCAAGCAGACCTTTGTGCAGCCAAAGCGCCGTAAATGCCAGAATACTGAGTTTCACTATCTTTTTATTTCTGCATTTCCCCCTCAGCACCCGCTGACAGAATAAAAGCATGCTGGGTATGAAGTCATTGTTATTGTCAATTTGCGCATACGGGTCAGTTTGGAGTTGCAAACAGTTCACACTGAAGTCAGATATAAGCAACATTTTAAAAGTAATATGAAGGACCTCAAAAAAATTCAGATTTCAGCAAAAATTGGAATTGAGCATTAAGACATGTAGTGGGAACATAGCCTTAGTACCAAATATAACTCTCTGGGACGTCAACTTGGGAAAGAAGAAGAAACTGCAAGAGTTCAGCTGGAAAGGTTCCTTGCACAGGAGAGCCACAGGCAGGATGCAGTCATTTTTTTGGAGACCAGATAGTGAAGCCAGGTTGAAATACTGTGAATTTTACCTTATTGCACAACATGTGCTTTTAGTCCCAGCAAGCAGTGCTGCCGTGGAGAGAGTTTTCAGTAAAGGTGGTCACCGTTAATGGTGGAAACTCTGTATTTACTTTTTTGTCTGAGTGTCTCTCTCACAGACACTGTATATGTTATTGTATTCTGGAATTATTATAATTGTTTGAGATGGAGATATATAGATATTACATCAACTGTAGGTGTGGGATTTGAGCCTAAAAAATGTTTAAAGTTCTACTTTAACTGTTTTTGGCCATACTAGATGAGTAATAGTGAGACCACATTGTTGAGAACATTTGTTTGTTTTTTCTGGAAATGGATGACATTTTATGCTCCTTTAGTTAGTTAGTTAGTTAGTTAGTTAGTTAGTTAGTTAGTTAGTTAGTTAGAAATTGTATTTTTCCCCCTTTCTATTGCAGCTTTGTTGGCCATGATTGGGTGCACAAACAAGGAATATGACGTTGGTTTCAACTGCACATAGCAAACAGGCAAACGTATAGACTTTGTGCAGAAGAAAATAATGGGTCTGTGTGGTTTACAAAAAGGTTACTACTTGTAAAGCTGGCTTTAAGTCTCCATCACTGTGAGTTTTCATCCTATTAACCTCTTTGAATAATTTAATCACATAACATAGCCCATTTTTACATAAAAAAAAACACCTACTAGCAATCTTTGAAATCAGTAGTTCTATTAAGTTTTATTATAATGTATAAAATGTCAGACATTGTTTTTCAAAGAAATGTTAAACAAACTTATGTAAACCTAATGTATTCATTTTTTACAAAAGTCTTTGCTACAATGCTATGGATTACTGGTTATCATCAGCTGATTAATTTAGTTCAGAGGTTTTGTATTGATGTTTGACTTGCTGCATTAAATAACTTATTGTTTCATAATGGCAATTATTACTTCTAACATCAATAAGTTGTTTTGATTAAGTAAAGATCTGTGTTTCATGAATTCTTGCATTTTTGTGGTGTAGAGTTTTAAGTGTCTCAATATTTGCCTATTTTTATTATTGTTTATTTATTTATTTGAATTAGGACAATGCACATTCATCAACATGTCAGCTTAAAGCATCAATGTAGATATGCCAGAATTAGCACAACACCTAATTTCCATCCGCTGTCCTAAGGCAGGTAAGAACAGTGAACATTAAACAAGACACTATGGGAGAGAACAGAGTTGGCACAAACAGATAAGATGCCAATTAACATAAAATCACAGTAAAATTAGGTTAAAAGGCCCAAGGAAACAGATCAATTCACCTGTGAACACATGCCTGGTTAGTTTTCAACCAATGTTTCAAGAAGATTTTAAAACTTACGTAGGTTGCACAGTCCCTAAAATGAGCTGGCAATGTGTTCCATAACTGTGCTCCTCTGATGGATACAACAATTTGGCCAAATTTGGTCCTACGCCGCTGAACATTACAGTCTCCTCTGGTTAAGGCTCTGGTGTTTATTCTTGTAATTTTTATTTTTTTGCTTATAAAATATGTTAGATGAGGGGGAGGAAGTCCATTTAAAACTTTAAAAACAAGGCATCCAAAAATATCTGATGACGTTTAAAGTCTAAAATGTTTTACTTACTTAAAATGTTACAATAATGATAACGTAAAGGCTTTTTGTCAAGAACTTTCAGAGTTTTCTTGAAGAGAGACTGTAGGGGTTTCAGAATGGCCTCTTAAGTGTAAGACCATGTAGTAAGGCAGTAGTTTATATGGCTAAATATCATGACATGCATATAGGTTTTTTGCTGATTGAAAAGTCAGACAGGGTCTTATATGTTTAAAGTTTGAAAGATTAACCCTAATTATATTAGAGATTCTCTTTACATGCTTCTTGAAATTTAAATTAGAATCAAAGACCACTCCAAGATATTTAAAGTGTTCAACCACATCCAATCTCTCTCCATTGATTAACACAGATGGTTCATCACCCTCTACTAGCTGTTGGGAGTAAAACATACAGACTGTTTTTCTAATGTTAAGATGTAGGCAGGAGTCCTGGAGCCATTGAGACACAGATACTTCAGCACTGGAGACAACAGCCTTGGTTGTAGCCTAAGGTCAGGTCTTAGTCTTGATCTTGAAAGGTCTGCTCTTGGAAAAACTGGCCTTGATGCCACCACTGTTAATTTTGCTTAGTGGTTTTAGTTAAACTTTATTAACCTAATCAAAGAGTTGTTGATTGACATATGTTTAATTTATTTATTATTTCTGTTGATAAATTCTTATATTTTGAAGATAAGTTGTTATGAATTTATTCCATACATGTGCAGAATTTGCTGTGTGAGAATGCTAGGGCTCAAATCATCTCTCATTTATTGCCCTAATACTATCACCAAAGTGGTTGGTATTCGAAGGACAATAGTTGACAGGCTGAAGGTTAATTGATTAAACATTAAATAACATAAATGCATTAAACTGGGCAACACCCTCCTCTGTTCTTCAGCTCCAGCTGGACAAGCTGAAACTATGAGCTGTTCCCCCTGTCCGGATGTGGTGGACAGGGCTCAGTTTAGGGTCTCTGGCAATAACTGCCTCCCAATGGTAGCAGGTTTCAGAATGAGCAGAATGAACAGGATGAGCTGTTCAGGGTGATGTGCCATGTTCGTTTTCTGCAATACATTGTTTTGAATGTAGGTGAGAAAGTAGAATTTTCCAATCATCGTAAGACATGTTATATGTTTGCATGTTAGTCTGGTTCAGTTCTTGTGGCAAAAGGCAAAGAGGAATTAGCACAACTTTCTTTCAATAATGTTTTTCTTTCTGCCACCCTATTGTAAAGGCCAGGTTCATGGAGTGCAAACAGATTTTTCAATACCTTCAGTGACTTCACGGGCCTCTTGGCTGTCTCTGTGAAATGTGCTTTCTTTCCCCAGTTGGTCAAATTCAGGCTCACAGTTATGCTATACTCTTTCTGCTTTTGGCATTTAACTGTAAACTATCATATATTCAAGCCTTGGATTTGGTTTCATAACCAAACTCTGCTTAAAATTGCTCCACATTATTATTCCTGACCTTTCTTCTGTGTTCCTTTCTCTTCATTATACAGTTTATTTCAGTAATGGTCTTGAACAAAACTCTAAGGCCTAAACAGTAAAGCAAGAGTATTATTGAGACGAAAAGAGACACAGGAGGACTCCATTTGCACTTTTTGTATTTTTGTTTGTAAAAATTTTGAAAACCATGCATAATGTTAAGTCTACTTAACCACAATGTACTGCTTTGTGTTTGTTTATCACATAAAATCTTAATTAAATACTTTATACTAGTTTTTCATTGTAACATGACAATGAAAACTTTTGCAAGCCCATGTATTCTGTATATTGTACCACAGAGTCTTTATCAGATACGAGGGGCAAGAAATCACTCACAACGTCATGTTTAACGCATAATCTTTTGTTATGATTTAAATTCTGCAGACTAGACTTTTAGAATTAATCTGAAATAATATCACAATAATTAATTAAACGCAGACTCATTAATATTTAAATGCATCTATAGGCAATGTAAACATACAATGATGGAATATGACATTGTACTTCCTAAACATTAAGATCATCTGCTGTGCTCTTTTTGAGTTGACAGAGTTCTCATCTTTCCGGATGACAGTTGGTCAAGAGCCATGGGCAAGGGGAAGTCACAACACAGAAAACCAGGGTTATATGCAGCATACTCGCTGACTATGCACACTGAGCCTAAATATAAAATATAAAAATGTAATGTTTTGTTTTTAGACAGTAAGTCAGAAAATACAGAATACTCAAACGTTTTTCATGGTGTGATGTATTCAGAAAAAGGAGGTTAAAAAATTCGATTTGTGTAAAAGCTGCAGGCCTGTAAACACTCTGACCAATCCTTGCTGTTCGGTCTGAATAGAAGGGATTTGTCAGAGTTCTGGTTCTGCTCTCACCCCTTTTTGTCCCTCAAGTTCTGGGGGTATCAACCTATCTATTGATTGTCCCACATGCCATTCTGGCACGTTCACTTGTTTGTGCCAAGTTTCAGCTTGGCTGCGCGTGCGCCCTTCTCGTATTTATGTATCCGGTTAGCTTAATGGTTAGCTTCGGTGTTAGCCCGTCACCGTAGCTCCGCTGCTCTCACCGTATGCATTAAGCATGGCTGACAGTCGCAAGAAGTACACTCACAAGTTTCTGAGAGGAAACTTGTCCTGTAGCTTTCACCGGAATCAAGAGGAAGGCCTCCTTAGAAAGAAATAAGACCAGAGAGGATTTGGGAAAAATTTTCACGTGATTCCCCTGAGGAGTGGAAGAGCAGGTAATCACAGTTATTCAAAAAAGGACTTGAGGAACCTTCCAAAAAAATCATTGACTCTGCCTTTAAGTGACGGTCTCTCTCTCTAAAGTCTGTCAGTCACAAACATTGCTTTTTAAAAGGAGATGCAGACAATCCCTCATACCAAAGATAAAAAGAAATTTCAAGGAGCTGACTCAAACTTTTATAATCAATAAAAAGATAAAGTTTGAGGAATAATATGGAGGCATTGGGGGGGAAAAAACTGTCATGGAGGGCTGTCAATCAATGCAGCGCCTCAGAGCAAAATTACTAAGCTGCCAGATTGTCACTCAGAAACATAGCTATAGAGTGAAAACAAAAGGACAAAAACACCAGTTGGTTCTGCATGATGAGGGAATCATAACAGCCCTGAAGGAGGTATGAATATTGTTCAAAAGAAATGCTGTTAAATGTCTTCTGAATTGTAAAAATGAAAGTTAAACAACTTGAATCGCAAACATTTTTTTTTAAAGTGTCACTCATTGTTGAACAACTTGAACTCTTACACACAGAAAAGAGGTCTTGAAAGTTACATTTCACATAACAAAACTGTTTGAGGAAGTGTTGAATATTTTCACCAGGAACCTTTTTGTCATGATGCAAGAGTGAAAAAAGCAATTTATTTCAATTATCCATTTATCTGTCTCCTATATCTGGTTGGTATAGAAGACAGGGGTGCTGATGCCTATTTTCTATGGTCGGTACCTGATATATGGGGTACACTGCCAGGAGGTTCCTAGTCCATTACAGAGCAGCACAGAGATACAAAAAACCACAGGTACCCATGTAAACACAATCACACGCCAATTTACACTGGTTAAATAACCTAACATGTATGTTTGTCGACCGTGAGAAGAAGCAGGAGTAAGCCATAGATACACAAGGGGAACATGAAAAATTCGAGTCCATAATGAATGACCGGGGTTGGGAGCTTAGCTGGAGGAGAAGGCACAGACCTGCCTTTTTATCCATCATCATGGGAAATGTGAGATCCCTCATAAAGTAGAGGAATTAGCAGCAGTAACACAACACCAGCGCGTCTACAGAGAGGTCAGTTTGATAATACTAACTGAGACATGGCTAAAAGAGCTATTTATTGACACAAATGTAAACATGGACGGCTTCCATCTGATCAGGGATGAAAGAATGAAAGACAGTGGTAAAAAAGGGGTGGGGATCATGCTGCGTTTGTAAATGATAGATGGTGCAGCTCTGGACATATTACAATAAAAGAGAGGCTTTGCAGTAAGGACATGGAGCTGCTAGCTGTTGGGATGAGACCTTACCAGCACCCTATGGAATATTCACACGTCCGCAAAGTAAGAGCTTATGATCATAACCGGGTTCAGCTCCAGCCTCCTTGTACACAGAGAACCAGTTGTAACACACAGTGAGAAAATGTTCTGCAGAGGCTTAAGAAGCCCGGAGAGACTGCTTCAGCACCTCTGCGTGGGATGAACTCTGCTATCATCATGGTGATAACATTTATGGAATAACAGAATGTGTGGACTCTACTGTGCCCCTCGTGAAAGCCGGGTGTTTCTCCAGAAACAAGCTCTGGATAAACCCTGATATTTTGGTTTGTTCAAGGCAAAGTCGAGGGCTGTCAGGTTAGGGAAGAAAGAAGAACTGAGAGATGTGCAGACGGATCTGAGGAAAAAGATCAGAGAAGGAAAAAAATAGCTACAGGAAGAAAATAAACTATGGGAAAACAATATCAGTGATGTTTGCTCACAAACAGAACACCCAGGCTGCAGGTAACTTTGGCTGTGTGAATACGCTGAATTGGTATTTTCTGACGATTTAACCAGCCCAGTCTAGCATGCTGCAAACACCCTCATCTTGGACAACATCTAGTTTGCTTTATTACTCTTTTATCATAATGGTATTGCATTTTCAGATATTCCGTCCATTTAATGAAATATTTTGGATTTTATGGTTTATCAATTAAGTTCATCGTATTTAAAGTTCTAATAACAGCAAAGTCATCGAAATTCATTGAGATTTTAGAATGTAATAAGTAACTGCATAGTTAACTTTTACCCATTGTGGGACAATAGAGAAATTTATTTTCCTATCTTTGCCTAGTATTTACTCAGTTAGTTTTTGGGAGAAGTAACTAGTCCTCTTTTTAAGTAACTTACCCAACACTGTTCATTACAGCATCCCCCAGCATGCTACAAAAATGGCCGATCAGGGTGGAGCAGAATGGAAGGGGACAGGATGTGAAGTGCCTCCTTTTGATTTGAAGAGGCCGCACCAAAACAAGTTGATCTCAGACGCACCTGGGTGCTCGAACACAGGGGAACGTGTTGGTTGAATTAATGACGATTTCAGACCAAAGGATTGCAGGTCCACTTAATACAGGCGACAGCTGAATGATTTCAAAGTGAAAAGGAAGAACTGAAAAACATATGTCCCCTATAAAACAATCATTGAAATAGTCAATTATAAGCTATTTTAGATCCTTATATAGCTGTGGATTTTTATTTCTAATTTCACACTTGATGCATCATATCTATATTTATGTTCCTATTGTAAGAAGGTGCCTCGGGTTAATGTAATCACATAATGGTGTGAATTTATCAAAGGACTCCATACTGACCAGTTAATGTCTTTTCTTTCCACTAAGTGGGGGTCTGAAGAGAGAAGTAGCTACTATGAAGTGGGCGTCAGACAGAGATACTAATCTGTACTCTCTTTGTTTCCCTCCCACCTGCTCCATCCTTCCTCTGCTTTTTGTCTTTCCCTCCCTCAGTGGTGTCCCTTTGAAGAAATGAAAATGCTCTCTTCAAAGTCATATGTTATTAGAGTCGAAAAAGGCCAGTGCTTTTATAGTCCGGCAGTTATGGACCTCTTGCTCTTTTATTCTAAGAATAGACAGCAAGAATGATGTGCATGTACTGCACAGAAAAATCTCATACTACACATCAAACCATTGTGATGCGACTGTACACCTCTCAGTACTGCAAAACTTTTGGCGAGTGCATGTCTACAATGTGAAGAAGTACCAAAACCCTCTGTCAGCAGTCATTAAGATGAATTACTGTTATTATCTAGCTCCAGAACAAATAACAATGCAGCTTTTACTGCATTTCTTGTTTCCTTTTTCAAATTACCTTTATTTAAAATAAAACTCACCTTCACCATAAAACCATGGAGCCTAATTGCGGACACCGATTTAGATTTGTTGATAACCACCCGAGGCTAAGACAAAAGTTAAGACCAAGCTCAAGCATGATATTTAAGAGGGAAGGGCCCATGAATGAAACACCTGACATTTTTTGTCTGGCAGGCCATGAAGTTCTATCATTTCACAAAACTTGTTAGAATCTCTGAGAAACCACGGGATGTCCTTTTGTATTGATACCAGTGGGAACTTCTCACAGTGATTGCTATCAGTGCACAAACTCCTCTTTAGGGTAAAAAAAGATATTGGTGTGCATCCATTCACGCAACAGTGCGTCAACATGTCAGCTGTTTAAATTCCCTTTTCAGCATATCTATAAGTTTCATACCTTGCTTTAATACTTCAATTTGGGACATTTTATAATAAACATATTTTACTTATATTATTTCCACATTGAAAAATCAAGCTTTATTGTAAGAATGTATTTATTAGAGCAGAAAATTAAGCAGCATATATTGTACCTCATGGCACAATTGAGTTCATGCAACAGCAATATTTTAAAACCTCTTTATATTTTATTGCTGTTTTTATATTTGCTATATTTATTTTTTGTGCGCTTTGCAGCACTGTTACCTTGCAGCAAACAGGTCATGGGTTTAAATCCCGGCCAGCAGTCTTTCTGCAGTTTGCAAGTTCTCCCTGTGCAAGCATGGGTTTCTCACATAGTACTCTGCCTTACCTCACAATAACAAAAAAAAAAAAAAACGGAAACAGGCCTAAATTGGAGGCAACTGGACTTTCGCTCAGAATCCAGGAGTTTTTGTCAATTCTGGTGGCTCGCACTTGAGCAACATGCAGTTGGTGCATTATTGTTTTAAAGGACATAGAGGACTATCCTTCTAAGCCCATTCAAAACCTGTTTGCTGTTGCGATGACACGGATAACTGAGAATTTGCAGACATGCGGAGTTCAAAAATTGGGTTAACTGGTCTCTCCAAAATACCTTTAGGTGTAAGTGTAAATGATTGTTTGTCTTGAGTATCTCTGTGTTGCCCTGTGATAAAATGGCAACTTTTTCAGGAGGAACCCAATGAGTGCTGAAGATAGGGACCAACCCCCCACCTGCAACTCTGCACAAATAATTGCTATAACTATAACAACAGCTAAAACAAACAGAAACATGATGTCTTTCACTGTCAAGTTTTAATGATAATCACCATTTCATAGTTATCAGGAATCATGTTGGTTTGCCACACTGAGATTAACTGGTTCCACTAATTTTGCCCTACACTGAGATGGACCAAAATGTGGTGTGGCCCACGTAGATCACTACAACTAAAGCTGCAGAAAGCACTGTTTCTGAGGTTCTACCACCCTCTAAACCATACCTAGAGGATGGTAATTCTGGATCTCTGCAGGTTGCATTACAATATTTTGTTACAAAAGACAATAAAGTTTAGTGGCATGGTCAAGATTTATTTTTTGCCACTCACATTAACAGGTAATTATATGGTTCAAGTTCCCAATGAACCAAAACAAAATAGTGATTCGTGCAGAATTGAAGATACATTTTCAAACTTGATTTATTGCAGCATTTAACAAAATATTCCTACTTTTTTTTGTTCAGGTGAACAGTTTGATCAGATTCTAAACCGTGTATTCTATAAATATGGTGGTGTTGGTGTATTTATGTTTAAATTAGGAATTTAATACCAAAATAATCTGACACTCATCCTTATCAGACATGTGTGCCACATTCACCAGTTCAAATCCTGCTGGTGTCAAGCAACAGACAAAAAAACAAAAACAAACAGTAGCTGCATTTCCACCTACCAATAATTTGACTTTAACTGTGATTGATTACCAGTTAATGTCCTTTTCAGTACAGAGCAATGTTGGCTGTAGCACCGAACTGCAGTCAATGGTTGCATAAATAGTTAATCTATCAATTTAAAACACTGGCTTGGAGAAGGCTCAGCAAAATAAAACAAACAATGCATTTGCATTTGGGGAATTTTAAAGTATTTGGGGATGTTGTGCTCTATTTTACAGCACTGGATTTAATCAAAAATAATAATAATAACACGCCCACAGGTCTAACAGTTGATTTTAAAAGACTTGTAGCTTTAAATAAATGTTAAGTCACTTTTCTTTAAGTAACAGAACAGTATTTCCAATGGCCCTGCTCTCTTTCCTGTAAAGGACAACAGAAACACAAGGTCAATATTCTGTGTATTCTATCCACAGTCATATTCAGGAAATTAAAATATGCCTTTCTAAGAGGCTTTTTTGTCAGATTAAAGGTACCTTTTGAAAAACAACAACATTTCAGCTGGTATTAAAGATACTTTTCATAAAACTCCCATTTCTGCATGAAAAATCTTGTTGTTGTTTTGCTCTGATGCAATAATCAAAACTTAAATTATGTTTTTTTATTAGCAGGAGGTGCATAAAAATCATAATTAGCAGAAATAAAGGATTAAAAACATCATTAGTCTGTCTTATTCTAAAAAATGTGTTTCCCTTAGTAAACTGAGTTACTGAAATGAATTAACTTTTCAATAATATTGTGTTTTATTGAATGTAGCTGCTTGTAGGAAGCACCTACACTGTATACATAAGTCTACGCACTCCTGTTAATATACCATGTTTTATGGAATAACGGAGTAAGATTAATCATTTGAGAACTTTTTCCACCTTGAATCTGACCTATACCAAGTGCAACTCAGTGTAAAAGCAAACATAGACAATTACTGTCATGATTTAGGTTTTTTGTTTGGGACTTTTCTGGACCTCTCTAGAATCAGCCCTGTCACCTCTCAGTCACCGTCCTATCAGCTCTGTCTACTGTGGCTCTGCGCTCTTTTAGGACGAGTGAAATACTTGATTCAATCTGCTGGGTTTTCTTAGATTGAAAACTTTTGAACCAAGTTGTCTGAATGTTATGGTTGAAATGACTTTGTAAAGTGCCTTGAGATGACGAGTTGCAAATTGACGCCATATAAACAAAATTGAATTGAACTTTATTGAACTTACATGTTTTAAGGGAAAAGGTAAAAAAAAAATAAACTGAAATAATCTGGTGGCAGAGGTTCGATCACCCTGTTGGAAGTGGGGATGTAGATGTGTTCAGAACTAACCACCACTCTTAGGCTAATTTTAGGGTTAGGGTTAGAGTCAGTTTACACCTACCAGGATTTAAACTCTCATTGACCCCAAAATAAGTTTTGGCTGTCCAACGAAAATTTTCCTATCAATTTCTTAGTCTAATTTTACCCCAAAAACCATGATCCTCTGAGAACTTCCCAAGTATCAGAGAGATCTCATTGTTAAAAGATATCATTTAGGGTAAGGTTACATGAGTATTACCAGTCATCAAGACAGTCATCTTAGAAAGGAGAAATTACTGTGCAACCATGGCATTGCCCAGAACTAAATGTCCCTTCTAAAGAAATGAAAGGACAAACGTCTGATGATTGAGGTTGGTAAGAGGCTTACAAGGACAGAAAAAGGAGCTCTAGGGTGGAAAGATGGAGGTCTTTATTTACAAAGAAAAACGTTTTTGCTAAAAAAAAAAGAAAATAAATAAATAATAATAATAATAATAGTAATAATAATAATAATAATAGTAATTCTCTCTCCCAAAAGCATGTGGTAGAATGTGTTCTGATATGATGAAACCACAGTTTAACTTTATGGATACATTTCTGAAAACTATGTTTGGCAAAAAAAAGTAAAGAAAGAAAGAAACAGCACAAAATTTGTCCCAGGGTGTATTCTCATTTAAATCAAATGTTGTTGATTACCCCACCAGAGGCTTAAAAAGCAGTTACACTATCATCTGTTCTTTCAGTTCTGTGCACCATCCAGTAATATGACTGTATACAGACTTCTGAGGAAAAATCCTGTTTTTATGGTAGTTAGCAAACTGACAACATTTTGGTAATCATAACTGACTTTAAACAGGAAACATGTCTCAATTATTGTCAAACCGGGAGCCAAAACAGTTTTTTTTATATAGTTTAAATATTAAAGTTTGATTAAATTCAGACAAAAAAATGTCACATTTTATTTGTTCAGTTTGTGGGACATTTGTTAAATGCATCCTCTCCACTGAACTTACTAGTCAGGAGTGTTTACTGAAAATAAATCTAATTACCAGATGTTTTCTTTTCTGCCCTTGTGTTGTATCATTTAATGGGTTGTAGTGCTCTATTCAAAATGTTCTATCATAATCAAACCTTTTTTTAAATAAACTTTTTTTATAAAGTATTTAAATTTGTCACTAATTTGTGTTTATTCTGCATTGTTTGTTCTATTTGGATACAGTGAAAACGTACCCAAAAAGTGTGTGAAAATGTCAACTTTCCAAAGGAACTACAAATGGAAATTAGCCATAGGCTATAATCTGGTATATTTACATGTACATGTCCATTAATATGCATTGTACGTTTCTTTAATAAATAAACTCAAACTCTTCTGAAATTCAAGTTGTCAGCAGTCACTTCTTTCTTTTTAAAAGAAAAATGTTTCACAATCATCTTTCCCGAAAATCTCAATCTCAAGTATGCAGCAATGCTCAGCCTGATCTAAAAAAAAAAAATTACTAAGCACAAGTGACTGCCAGGAGCAAACAAAGCATGCACATATACATTAGACAATGTTTATTTACAAAGCCAATCGGGTAAAAACAGGTTTCCCATAAAAAGTGTGCAATCTCTTAATAATGAGCATGTGTATTTATGTTTCAGTGGTTGTTGAAGTCTTGCTGAAATGGTCCCTGTAGAAGACCTTTGTTCTGTAATTCTGCTGCAGATATAAATAATAGACCAAACTGACAGATTTGGGGGTAGAAAAGTTCAGCAGAGTTCAGTTAAACTTTTGAGCAACAAGCAATTTTCACTTTAACTTCAACTTCTTGTGTTCAACTCCAACCATTTATCAGCAGGATGTCTCGCTGAGTAGAAACACCGTCCTTCAGTGCAGAAAACATGATTCAAGTGTTCTAAGTGTCACTGAGCACCAATTTTGCTTTAGATGGCAGCGGGAAAATCTTGGAAATGATTATGATGGCTTTGAACTGAAAAACTGTAATAAGTAAAAGTTTCCAGCTGTGACTCTTGGAAACAATGATGAAGTAAGTCATTTTTATGAGGGCTCGAAAGCCCACAGTGTTTGAATTTACATTGTTTTAGTCCAAAGACAGCAAAGATGAATGTGATATTGCTTCATCTAAGTTGAGACCAAAAGCTAATAATCTTGTTTTAGGCACCAGAGGATAAAGGGAAGGGAAGTTGAAGAAGTAAAATTGTCTGGAGTATTCGTCATCTTTTACTGTCAAACTTAAAGTCAATGATTGATGGTGAAAATATGTGCAAGACCTTGTGAAAAGTTTTTACTCTGCATCCTTCCAATGTTTCATAATCTTTCACGTTGCAGCTTCATAAGGAATGTGGAAACACCTTGGACTGTATGTCTACGTGATCACATAACCGCAAATGCAATACCTTTCTGTGGGTTTTTGTTCTCAGTGGTATGCAGGGAGAGACGAAAACAGGAAAGAAAAACGAGTTCCTAACTTAGATATTGATTCACTACAACATTAGAGTCTACTAAAAGGGCCCCCGTGCTGAGAGCCCCTACATTTGTATTAACACACAATGGGAGGGGCTCAGTGAGCATTCAATGAACTGCATCTCTCTGTAGTCACGTAAAGCAAGTGAACGATAGATCCACGCATTTTATAGACACCTCCATCAGTTAGCACGGTGGACTGCAAAGGGTGCTGCAGTGTAATGGATCTCTTTTTCACCTAATGGGTGCTCTGCAAT
The DNA here is from genome assembly GCF_011125445.2 of Fundulus heteroclitus. Taxonomy (NCBI): domain Eukaryota; kingdom Metazoa; phylum Chordata; class Actinopteri; order Cyprinodontiformes; family Fundulidae; genus Fundulus; species Fundulus heteroclitus. The sequence goes on from NC_046383.1 coordinate 4,900,429, forward strand.
CCATCTACCTATAAATGAAATTGCAGCTCTTTCACAAGAGCAATTAACTAATTATTTGGTCATCTACTCCAACTAACGAGAGGTCACAAAACAAACCTCTAAAGCAGCCAAACAAAACAGATGTTTGAAAGGAGTTTAAACCCAATTAGGAGGCATTAATGTTAAATCCTGTACGTAAAAATCAAACTCCACTGGTGCCTATTGCATTTCTAATCAAAGCAAAGGAAGCTGCCAATTAGAATGTTCTACAATCTGCCAGCTCAGGGTCATCTATGCAGACTTCTTGGGTCTGATTTATAACAAACTGGTATATATTTTTGTAATAATTACATGTGATTTATGAATCCATACATATAGATACAAATTCCACTTTATATTTGTATTTCTGTATTTAGATGTTGATCAATCTTGTAACTGGGGATTCAAACTCATTTTAAATTGGAGTCATCACACACCTGCCATGATTACATTTTTTTTGTGTATTGCACAGCAATAGCGATGGCTTTTGGAGCTTCCCAAGCATCAGAGAGATCTCATTGTTAAAAGGTATCTGCTTGTGCAGCAGGGGATCTCCATGGGATCCAATGCATGGCCATCACCCCAGCAGTGAAACGATGTAGAACTGTGACTTGACTTGTGTTTTTTTTCTGCCCAAAGGTTCCAATGTCTGAAAATACCTGCACCAAAAAGCCCCTGCACCGATGTGGCTAGAGAAATACAGCTTCCCCCTTTTAAATGTGAGCCTAAATTCTGGTATAGCTATTATGAAATGCCTTGAAAAACAAAAATAAATATTTTTCATAGCAGTCATGTTGAACCTTGTGACCCATTACCTCAAGTATATTACAGCTTCATATTTCGATTTTAAAAGCCAACATTACATATTCAAAGGATTTGCCCTTCAAGCAAAAGATGCTGTTTAGCAGCTCCTGCAAATTTCCATCATTTCCTACACGCTACATTGATACACCAAGGTTGGACAAAGACTGAGTGGCACTTTATGGTCCCTGAAGGTAAATTGCACACATGATCAGACAAGTGTTTATCACCTGAGACAGGCATGTAAGTGACTGTCATGTGTCATAAAACTTGACGAAGGAATTCTGCCTGCTGACCCAGCCGCTCAAAACGTACATCATCATCCAAGAAAATATACAACACAGGCGTAACCTCCAGGAGGTCCATCCATCTCACCACTCTGTCATCAACTGTCAGGGGTGAGTGATACACTAGCAAGATGCTCCATGAGCTATGTAGCTATGGTCAGCTGCTTTATCCATTAAACCTGTCGGAATGAAGGTCATTGTTTTTGCTTGACTACTTGACCTTTCTTCAACTGGTGCAATGATTGACTGGAGCTTTGACTAAATGTGTGCAGAGGTGACATGAGGAGAAGGAAATAAAGATGAAGAAGCAGGCAAAAATGTCACAAGAATAAAAGATTTAAAATGACACTAAGCAGAATAAGGCAATAACTCAAAGATGATACACCCCATATCGTGCTACTGATGCAAGGCTAAATGAATATAATTGATCAAAGTGGGTGTACTTTCACAGAACATTCAGGCTGAATGTTTTTTAAATTAGTGTGATGGGATGTAATGAATGAAGTATTGCCATAAATGATTAATACATCTTTGTTATAATAAGAGGTACAACGATTAGAGGGGGTAAGAAATCAGGAAACATTTTAACAAACAATCAAATAAATGGGTATTGGATATCTTTGGTTCAGAATTTAGACATTTACCTTTGGATATGCAACAACATTTGTTTTAGAGCATTCACATGACTTCAAATAACAGGATTTGGACAGTGTTGTACACAAATAGGTTCAAAAGGGGGGATTTTTGGCGAATGATTTCTACTTTCAGAGAACTATGAACTCAACAATCCTGGTTTTGACCTGAGGAGCTCTAAGTGAGAACAGCTCACTGAAGACACATCAAACTGCACTTTTTTGAAAAGGAACAGCTACTGTCAACAGAGTTTTCAGGCATGAAGTTTAGCTACTTCATGCGGGAAAGAGGCCCCTGTACGACACTGTAGGACACAGTCTGGTTCTAGTCATTCTGTCTTTCACATTCACTTGCGTACAATCAGTTTCACTCTTTATTTCTTTTTTAATGGCCATCCTACCTGAAAGTATAGCTAAATTAACAATGCAGCCATATTTAATGTATGCCAGTGGAGGTTTGTTAGGTTTGTGAAAATAAATAAAAACAAAACAAGAATAAAAACCTAGTTTTTATTGGAAGAGTTAAAATTTGAGACTCCTGGCCTTTAGCTTTTGGGCAACAATTGCAGAAGTATGAAAGAGAAAAGCTGAATTTCAGATCTGGCCACATTTAAAGAGAGTATATATGTGCAAAAACAGTGGAAAGAAAAGGTGCACTCCTGGCCTTCTAACCACTATTGTGCACACTACCATTCCCACACAACATAAAAAAGTGATATTTGATAGCAAAGAATGGAGGAGAAATGCAACGTCTGGCTACAGGTACAGTGCCCTCCACTCTTTTGAGCACCCCAATAAAGGTGCGTGAACAACAACATCATTTATTTCATTTACATAATGTTACTGTAACAAATGAAAAAAAAACTGTACAATAAATCCAAGCTTTAATTCAAGAAAAATTATCAAATATTCATCCTTGCTAGATTCACTGCTACTCTCACTTCAATCCTCTTATGCCAACTGAACAGCACTTTGTCTTTTTTCTTCATTAATAAGATTGGGGTACACAAAAAGAGAGATCTTTGACCATTCCGTTTTTAAAAATCTCTATATCATCTAGAGACCTGGGTCCTTTCTTATTCACAACAGATATGATTTTAACTATTGTGATAGATCTAGGACAGAAAGTAATTTTTATTGGCATGTCTCCCAGGGTTGGCATGTCACTCTAGTTTTGTGAGAAGGAAAGAATATTCTAAAAGGAATGGGCATGAACAGAGTGTCATGATCCTGGTGTGTGCCAGTGTGTGCCTGTGTGAGCTCTCTTTCCCCTGAAGATCTCCTGCTGGAGGGAGTAGCCGACCAGCGGCAGGTAGCCCACCATAATCTCCAATTATCTAACATCAGCTGCTGAGTTCATTAGGAGCTGCTAGATAGTCACTTTTCACCTGATCGTTCCACATGGTTAGTAACGCAAGCCATCTTAGTTCCTGTTTATCTCTCTCAGAAGTTTTTTCTGCCTATTAATCTGAGTATCTGTTACTCACCTGTTGTCCAGTTTACTTACCTCATTTATTGTCTTTAGGTTGTGGATCTCTGGATCCTGGGTTACTTTTCCTTTTCCCACGCTGTTGGTTCAACTTCTGGATTCCTCCTGTTTCACAGTCGTCTCTGCAGCTCCCGTTGACCTGCCTTGTTCTTGCCTGGTCCGCTCTCCAACGCTCCTCTCCACAGGATCCCTCACAATCCACTCCTTTTTACCGTTCAGCTCACAGTGGGCCTATCATTTTTTCCTCCACAACCATTGTTATTCATCAGTTCCTCTTTAAGGCCTTGTCCACACATACCAACATGACCCAAGGATTTTATTTTTACAGTAGTTGTTTTAGATAGTAGTTTTTATGTTTCATTTTTTTCTTTTTTCTTCAGTTTTCACACTGTTCTTTTAACATTAGTGGTTTTGCATGCAAAGCACATTGTGCAGCTAATGCTGTTGGAAATGTGCTGTAAATAAATTTGACCTTTGAGCTATCTTGGGGAAATTAGTACATTTTAAAGCGTTTTGCTCTTTCATACACACAAAAACTCTGGCTGGAGTTTTAGTGATCTAAAACAAAGTGGAGATTTGAGAAAGAACCATTTTTGTGTCCCGCACATCAGTTTGTGACAAATAATGTGCCGCTGACATCACACGTGAGACCAATGTTATTAACTTGGCGAAGCAGTGGAGGGAAAAATGACTATCAGAGTGGTGCTGAAAGTTTTTTTATGTTGGTTCAGATGCTTTTTGCTTTGTTTTTTATAAGCCCAACTGCTCTAACATGTTGAGGGACAAAGGAGAAATAGTTGTTTTAAAGCCTCTGTATGGGACATTTCTCAAATAAAGAGATCCAAAATAAAGAAAACAAAACAAACACCACCCAGTCAGGGCAAAACCCAAAACCTTAGAAAAACAGAATTCAGGAGGGTGACCTTGAGGTCATCCCAATGAGGCAGAGAGTTCAGGAGGGCAGCCGGGAAGTCGTCCCAACAAGGCAGAGAACCCAAGAGGACCCGGAAGCTGCAGGCTGGAACCACACCCTCAATGAACCAGGCCGGAGCAATAAAGCAGGAGACTGGACCCGCAACCTTGCTGCTGCAGGCTGGAGCGATGAAGCTGCAGACTGGATCCATGACCTTCATGCTGCTGCAGGCCGTAATCTGGGGCTGAGCTCAGAGGACAGGACCCAGGCAATTTGAGATCTCCGGAACACATGGCAGAGCTCAGACTGGTGGCGACTGGTCCGCAGGAACCATCGGCAGAGCTCTGGAGACCTGACAGAAAATCAGTCCACCGGACTCTTAGTGATGAGAACCTTAGAGCTAGAACTCTTGGAGACAGGAAACCACAGAGACAGGAACAGAACCACCAATGTTCTTGGGCGGTGCTGGGCCGCATGAGAAAGAGGAGACAGGATCTCTGATGACCTCTGAGCTAGTACAATCGGACGCGTAAGAAGCGTCCAATGAAAACCTCCCATCAGGAAGTTCAGGGACATGATGCTGATCAACTCAGATCTCCTACTCGGCTAGCTCAAGGACTGCAACAAGACACAAAAGTTCAGAATTCTCAACTCCAAAGACTGTCGCTTCGCATCCATTGCAGGTGTCATGTCACTCTGGCTTTGCTATAATCTCAAAAATCGTATCTGTCGCATCGCTCTCTGTTGCACATGTACATAGGGATAACATGTAAATCAGCCGCTCAGGCCGCCACATTCACACTTGGTGTGAACACGCCTTAAAAGCTCAGCGTAAAACAGCATAACTAGCTTTAATTCAAACTTACCAATGAGAAAATGCTGTGAAAACACACACACAAGTATCGGAGATATGCCGTCGAAACTGTGGTTTGGTCATCCCACAGCAGCTATCCAGAGTTCAGTCGGTATCTCTCTGTTAATTCAGAGATCCAAGCACCTTGCCTTGGATTCAACGCTGGAAATAAGAAAAATCTCGACCCATCGTTCTTTTTCCCAAAGCGATTGTGTGAACGATTGTGACAGATAATGAAATAGAACGTTTGCACCATGTTTTTAACTTAAAAAAAAGCAAAGCCAGCACTGTGGATGAAGGTGGTGTAAACAAACAGAAATCTGTTTCCAGATGCCCAGGTTTTCCAAAATGCAGTACGATTGTTACATCACCCTTTCAAGCCCTGAAATGCTGGACACCTGGAAAAAAGAAGCTTGTAACTTTCACTAGCCACACCTCATTTTGGCACATAGCTTATTAAATTTGCAGATGACAACTATTGTTGGCCCGTAACAACACACACATTGAACCAATCTAAGGATCTAAGGACAAATGCAATAATGTACATATTAATGTGGATTTTAGAGTTATACATTAGAATTTATATTATTTTAGCCACTATGCTGCTAGGAATCAGAGAAAAAGTTGAAAGCCATACCATAGGATATCTTAAAATCACAATAAAGTGAAGAAATGGTATTTCATTAAAAGGTTGTGAATCTGAAATGAAATGACTCAAGGAACAGGTGGGATTTTCTGAATAATCAAAATACTCCAAGAAGGTACGTTGGCTTTCTTTGGCTGAGGCCAGAGCTGGTAGAAATAATTCAGAATTAGGAGTAGGATCACAGATTCTAAAGGAGGAAAGTGTACCCTAATTTATTTAGAATAATCTTTAACTGATAATTGTTTTACCGCACATTCAGAGTGTCCGCTCTCATGGGTTTTGAGGGTTTGTTATTTGCACGTACTACAAAAATGCAGTAATGAGGAGGATGAACGGGAAAAAGTAGAGCCATAGGCCAAGAGCCAGCAGCTAAACAACAATAAAAAGCTCTTATTTTTGATAGATCAAGCTGTGAGAGGAAGATGAAGGGCGCACCAGGGTCAGATAGATAGAAATCCTCTCTGATCTGTCCCATCTTTTACAAGGACCATCTGACATTAAAAGAGACACTGAGGGGAGAGGATAGGAGATAGACAGCAAAGATACTTGGACAAGAGGAGAACAGGGATGTAGAAAAAAACAAAAACAAAAAAAGGTGAAAACATAAAAGGCTCCTCAGCGCAGACATTTAAAACATCCGTCATCATTTTAGACAGAATAATCCCTTAGATTAAAAAAGAACAATGAACCAAATGAAGAGACCCTTTCACTTGTAGCTTTTACAGCACCAACAAACATCTGGGAGATGATGTGTTAACCTCCAGAGATTCTCTGGCACAAGATTTGAAGAACGCATATATAGCCATTGAGAAAGAAGACAGAGATGGTGCAAAGTGAGAAGTGGAGTACAGGACTGGGTCAATTCAGTTTTGGCATGAACTGAGTCTTTCTCCTATTTATCTTGTTATACATTAAATGCACATCAACAAACGCCCCTCTCTGCTCTGGGCTGCATCTTGACGTTGATGAAGGTCAGCAGGTCTGAACGCTACAAACAAAACAAAAAAAAAGAGGCACTTCAGAGGGATGCATGAGGGATTGTATTTCACACCAACCAACCAAACCCTTTGAAATTTTTCACTTGTTCGCTGAAGCTTGCAGGCATCTTCCTCCTAGAAATCAATTAAAGAACAGATCTACCAAACGTTACGAATGTGACGACTGATGAGTATTTAAAAATCGTTCTATTTCTGTGTGTCTCCTCTGTTATGGATCAATAACTCTTTTATGCTGTGTGTAATTGAAATGCAGCGAGCCTGGGGTGGTTTAGTTGGCTTTAATTTCCTTGTTCGTCATGAATACCGATAAAAGCCCAAGGACATCAGATCTTCAGTCATCTACACGCACACACCAGGTAGTGCGCCCATTATTTTCATTTTAACTGGAACAAGCTTCAGTAATCCGTTTTTATAATTGTATGAAATGAAAAACAAAAAAAAACAACCCCGCATATTTTTTTTTAAATTAAACAGAAATGTTTACAGATCTTTAATCTCCCCTGTAGTAAGATTAGAGCGTATCATTATACAATTTCTTAACATATGGAAGAACAAAACAACCAGACCATTTCTTCAAACATGAACCTGTTCAAGATTAATTGACCAATTTGACCAATTATGTTTAACTGTACACATTATCTCACTATGACCATATTTCCCCATTTTCTCAGACATGATTTGGATCAAGGCAAGGTAACACATCAAAATTGCACTGGGCCTCTATGCTTTAGAATTATTAATACACATAACTCATTACCCTCAACTTTTACCTATTTCATTGTTCATTAATGCTTTATGTACGTTGGTTTTGTAGAATACCTTAGGTGTTAACAAGCTTAATTTATGTTCATGTGTTCCTTACCGCAAGAGTGGATATGAAATCCCCACTTTGTAATTTGGCTTTAAATATAATTTAAATTATTTTATTGCAAATAACTAAAAGTAGCACTCTGACCCAGAATGAAGTGATGTTACTGTATTTGCCTTACTGTAAAAATAGTTTTCTCCAGGTAGATGCAGAAAAGACATAAATTGTGTTTTTGGTCCTAAAATGAGGACCAAGTTCACCACTCAGCTATACTCAATAGGGCTAAAGATCACACAGCATGCAATAAAAGTTGTTGTTCTTTTGGACTCACATCTAAATTTTAACATCCACGTGAGGTCTGTTTCTATATCAGTTTAGAATAATCCTAAACACAATGCCAGAATAAAGGGCATTCTGTCAAAAAGGACACAGAAAAAACAGTTCATGCCTTTATTTTTCATTTGGTTAGTTTACTGCAAATGTTTCTTTACTGGTCTCTATAAAAAAAAATCTGCTGCAGGTTATACAAAATGTCGCTGACAGTATCCTGACCAACACCAGGAAAATAGATCATATAGCACCACTTGTGATCCTTGTCCCTCAAAGAAAACTTTTTAAAATTCAGTTATTTTAATATGTTTCATGACCTGTGTTCAGGACAAGGTATGCTGGTTTTCCATCTCATATACTGTGGTATTTTCAGTGTTTCCCAAGAAGTTCAGTTTTGGTTTCTTCTGAGGCCTATTTCACCAAAGCCGAATTTGGAAATCCAGGATAAGTAGCAAAGTCAAGCTTGAACTAGCAAGATCAACGCATCTCAGCTTTATCCGTTTCACAAAGCCCAGTCCAGGCTCGGGAAATGCCACTAAATGATGCTGCAATGGATGAGTTGCGTGCGCCAATCTACCAACCAAACAAGCAACATCGTTTGATGGAGCCTTAAGAGGAACTGAATCACATCAGACTCAAGAAAGGAAACACTGCTGCTATTATAAAGGAAAACACATTTGTTTGGAGCTACCTTTATTGCATAGAAATAAATAAATAAATAAAAATGTTAAACCGTTTTCTCTGATCTATCCAATTCTGACTCTAGAGGGCAGTGTTTTGCTAACCCATAAATCCTGAAGAAGTAGTAGAACAGTATAGAGAGATTAATAATAATAATAATAATAATAATAATAATAATAATAATAATAATAATAATAATAATAATAATAATAATAGCAAGTGAACTTTATTGATCTCACAATGGAGAAATTCACTTCTGCATCTTAACCCATCCCCTCGGGGAGCAGTGGGCTGCCACTGTGCGGCGCCTGGGGAGCAATTAAGGGTTAAGAAGACAATGTTCAGAAGACAGCCTTTGCAAAACAATGTTCACCTCATATCAGATTTTAATAGTGCCATTAATTATTAATACAAATATTTTTTGCATTTAAAACACAAACTATAGACGTTAAAACAAATTGAAAGAAGTTAATGTAGGATATTGATATGCAATGAAATTACCTATTCATGATAACAATATATCAAATAACATTCTTTCCATTAACAGTTATTAGTTGTTGGGGCTGTGAGATTGTGTATTTTGTGCACTTGAGGGGAGATATGTTTTTTTCTAGAGGAGTCAACACCATTGTTTCTTCGTCAGCCATTCTAATTCCCTCAACAGATGCAATAGTCTATTAAAGGCCTTTCTGTCAAACTTAGAACAACAGCAGTCTTCAAAAACACAGTTGAACTGTAGTAATGTCCACATGGATAATAATAATAATAATAAAGTCAATAAATGTAGAGGCTATTGACTGAATGTTTATCAGTGGTATTTTAATGCAGGCTGATTTAAAAAAAGAAGAAGAAAAGACAGATAAGGAAACATAATCACAGAAAAAACTCATTGGTTTTTGATCAGTGTGACCAGTGACTGAACAGAAAAGGCACCAGGATTAACTAAGACTGAGTGATAGCCTGGTCGGAGCAGGCTGGCTGCACAGAATAAATCACTATGGTAAATTATGTGTTACTACTTTTGTGAAACCGAGTCCAGGCTTAATTCAGCCAGGATGTCTGGAAAATCCCAGTTTAATCCTCTATCGTGTTTTGTGAAATACGCCACTGGATTTACTTTAGGGGAAACAGAGTAAGGGGAATAAATAAAAATGCTTGCCGCACTCTTCAGAATTTTTTTTTGCCACTTCAAAATTAAGTTCTACTCTGTGTTGCTCTGTCACAGAATCAGAATTAAAACACATTAAAGTTTGGGGTTGTAGCATGACAAAATCTGATTGTCTTGTTTAGAGCATAAAAGTTATTCTTATGATGTAATAAATGTAATTATTTACGTGTTCATCAGCTTAAACAGGCCTTTTGTCATTTTTCATGTGTGTCACACAAACAGCATCTGCTTCACGTTACTTGACACTATTTATTGTTTTGCACTTGACAGGCCTGTGTTATATGTGGTAGAGTAGAGGGAGAACAAAACAGCGTGGAGACTTACTGCTGCCCATTGACAAAATCAGCTCTTGTCAGTGGAGGAGAAGCTCAAGCAAGCTCAGCTTACCTGTCCAGGTATCTTGCTCATATGGATCAATCCCACAATCTTAGAGATTTTTTCAAGGTGATGAACCTTTGGAACAGTTTGTCTCGGTACAGTCCATCGCCTCTTTTATGCGGTCCGTTTTTAAGGCACGTTGCACCTCTGTCTCATCCGAGTCAGTAAACAAAAGCCATTGCCATTGGATAATGGCAACCTCTTCCCAAAATACATTGTAAAATCACGTGCCCTTCCGAGCCCCATTGCACCCTCTAGAGATATCTTTTGTAGCTGATTTGAATTACAGTAATTTTCTACATTTTACTAATAGTTTACTGTAACAAATTGTGATCATATGACTCCAACAAAAGTTAACTATCCGCAAGGAGGTTCCTTAAGAGCATTTTTTGAGATCTAGTCTCAGAATTGTTCACATTTATAGAGAATTAACTGGTCCGCACCGGGATAAGCACATAAACAAATTGGAAGAAGCACATAAGCTGACTAAAAATAACACTTTGTGATTATTTATCTATATTATTAATTAAAGTACTAAAATTAAAAAAAATACACCATGAGTTAAGTACATTGGTATGAGATGGTTTGCATTTAGGTAAGAAATGGAGGAAATTATAATGTTTTGGTACATCACTTTAAATAAGATTTATTTGAGAAAGAAAGTGAGTTAATGGTGTTATAACCATCAACCACACCACATTTATATGCCACTATGCTTTATTAAAAATGGTTATAAATATTAACAAAATGGATTTTAACATGTAGTGTATCACTTATGGAAATGCTCTGGCACAAAGGCATGGCTCAAGGAATTTTATTGGGTGTCACACCAAACAAACAACAAGCCTGTTTTACTGGTATCATATTCTGCTTTCAGACCCACAACGTATCCAACTAAGCATTTGGAATCAATCCAACTGAGCATTTGTGTGATGAAATTACAGAAATGACTCAATTTGTACAAGTAAATCCTTATTTTTAGACTGCTGGCTTACGATACCTCAAAATCTGTTCAGGGTCACCTTCTGAGTCAGTGCCTCTGTGGGTCAGAGTTATTTTGGCAGTACAAGAGAGTGCTGCACAAGATCAAATGGTTGTTTTTAATGTTATGACTGATCGTGGGAAACATTCTCATTCAACACATCACCTTTACTCCAAGCAAGTTCAGATCCACAACAATTTGTCTCCATGAAGCCCTAAATCTGTTTGAGAACTGTGCAGGTTCCTATTTATTAAAAGGTAAACCCACTTCCCCTTTCTTTTCAGTTTGAGTGAGATACCTGAATATTCTACCCCTAGAAAAAGGTGAAATTACGAGAGAGAGAGAAAAGTGGTGGCAGCATGGATAAAATAGGAGGGACAGAGCTGAAGGAGTGGAGGACCTTGTTAAAAGCCCCTCTGTGACAGATAACTAAAGGCTGCAGCTTGGAGCCATTAAAACTGGCTGTAGCTGTAAAGTCTGATAGAAAAAAGGTGTATGGACAGAAAGAAATTTTTTTTTTTTTCAGATAGATGTCACAATGAGAAGCTGAGTGCCAGTTTTGAGAAGACGGATCATGTAGCAGCTCACAAAGATAAGCTTTCTGGGAAAAGTATGGAAGCAAAGAAATCAGAAAACTAGAAAACTAACCATTCATGTAGGAAATTGAAGCTGCTCCTATCTTTTACCACAGACTTTACTGTAACACTGAAACTCAATCCTTTATTATTGGCTTCTTTTTCTTGAGTGCTTCCATCCATTGGTCTTAACTATGGATAAAAAAAAAACTTGAATTAAAGACTTGCTTTCCCTTTTTCTATTACAATTTGCATTCATATCATTATTTAAACCCCATTTTATCCACAGTCCACCCATTTATGAAACCTTCAACTAAACAGGTGAATCTTAGTAGGTTTAAATATTATTGAAAAATGTATGTATTTCAGTAATTCGATTCAAAAAATGGAACTCAGTTATTGTATAACTAAATTAAATTGCTTTATCCAGACATATAGTTTAGTGGAATAAAAAATTGTGGTAGAAAAGAGGGCGCAAGCTACAGGGATTCCTAGTGTTTAACTAGAAGAAAACGGGACTTTGCCAGAGTCAAAACATCATCAAGAAACAAGAGAAGTCCAGTTGCCATAGTAAAAAACTATGATTGTCGTGTCCTGGATGACTGACAAAGCTACACCACCATAAGTTACAGGGATAACTGAAGCCTTGACAAGATTGTGAAGCAAAGTAATTTAAGATTTGGGATGATCACAATGGACTGCAGCTGGGATCAGGTGCTCCCACTCATGACCCGCAGTTCCACCGACCATACTTGGTTTGGCGTGTTCACCTCGGCTCTTCCCTGCTTGCGGTTTGTGTTTCGACCGGCCTAGAAATGTCTGTGGGGGGAGGGGGGGCGACTTTAGCCACCGCATCACCCCCTGCTTGTGACATTGACACAAACAAGGGGAAATCTGTGAGTAATGGTAAACGAGAAACAAATAAATAATAAATAAAACAAATAAAAATATCCAAGACAATCTTGCATATAATTATTGGTCTTTTTTTTTCTTTTAAGGAATAATCCACCAGGATAAGTATATGGATCACATATCTATCAGTAAAATAAGACTGGTAGCTTAGAGCGAAGATTGTTGACATACCTTTGCTTGCTGTCATGGTCTTCCTGGGTGTCATGTTGAAAGTGGAGCGAATCTGTTTTGTAGTAGAAATTCAACATTTCCAGCAGGAAAAAAGGAATACTTTTAAGCTTTAATTAGTACATGTCAAATAAAAAATCTGGAATTTGTTAACAGTGTGAATAACTGCAACAACAATGATTTAGAAGAAAAACAATGTTCTTCATTTGAAACGCACAGTAAACTACAAAAAAAACAATCATAGTTGGCTAATTGACTACCCTGTAGTTGATTCCCCCCTGCTGATTTAAATTGCTGGGTCATTAACAGACTTTTGCTGATATTGAATTCCCTTCTCAGCGTTTCATCATTTGCGCCGGGTGTGATGGGGCAGTGTAACATCTAAAACATGCTGAACAGCTTACCATTCAGTTTAGGGCTTGAAACCTGCATCTGCAACAACCACTATAAATGGGAAACATCAAAAATGACCTATCTGAATGAATCTACAAACATTCAGCTGCCAGGTTTTCAGTTATATTGTGTATATTGAGACTCACAAAGAAGTAATAAATAACTCAAAACTTGTAGCATCCCAGAGAAACTGTCACCTGTGTTGTTTGCAGGCTATCTCAGACAAGACTTTTATTGAATAGGAAGCAAGAAAAAAAAGCTTACATTAGCTTTACATTTCCAAAAGTCTGTCTGATGTTTTAGATCTCCAGGCACCACTTGACGTTTCAGAAAATATCTGGCTGGATATTAATGCTGGAGAGTAGCCCAGATGGAATTAAGAGCATTTTTTACAGTTTAACTTATTAAAACCATCCCCCAGACAATACACTTCTAGTCCAGCTGGCTTTTCAGGCACAGCTGAGGAGGTGAGGATTCAGTTTTCTGTTTTGGTTTAAATGTGTCCCAGATAAATCCCTCATCTCTCAAGTGACTTTAAAACCCCTGACATATTTTTTTCTCTCTCAGTTTCAGGCTTCCAAGTTAAGAAGAAAAGGTTTCAAATTGCAGGAAGCATAAACTGACTCAAAGATGTAACTGACTTTCCATGTTCCTACTTTTCCTTGAGAATCCTCATGAAAAACTACTTGGTTTTCACAGAGCCTTCTAATTCTAAAAGGTTGACTTTAAAAAACAAATCCGGAAATAAAGAGCAATTTTTATCTCTGAGTACCCTGAGACTAAACTGTCCTTACAATCTTTTTAGTGTTACAGTAAATTATCACTTTATCACTAGTGTTTAGCATTTGTACTGCTTTGAACGTTAGCTCATGTCAGCAATGATGCTGCTAAAATCACCTTAACACCCATACTGTCCTCCTCTGCCTTGGCAGCAGCGGGTTTGAGCATCACTGAGTCAGCGTCTTGAGCCAGCGGCTCGAACTGATAAGGCTCAGCACTGTTGGGCTCCCTCAACCTCTGGTGATGAGGGGGATAGAATATTCTCCACCTCCTCTCAAGAAATCTTGAAGTATTTGTCTTCTATGATGGTACACAAATTTAGGCCCATGCTTCTTTACGACACAGCTGCAGTTCCATGAGGTTTGCAGACAGTTTTGCTCTGATTAATGCTCGACCAAAGCATTGCAGAACAGTTCAGGATTTGACTATTATGTAAACAGCTTAATTTATATTTTATTTCTTTGTAATTGAATTATAGAGCTTTTGGTTTGTTTGGGATCATTGTCTTTTTAATTCCTCAAATAAGACCAAGCTTTTGTTGTCGGACAGATGGGCTCAGCTTTGTCTCTACAACAGTGATATAATTAGAACCGCCCAAGTAAATAATGCATTTTCCAAGCAGTACCATGTTCAAAGACATTAAAACAGGATTTAAGTCTTTTCAGTTTCTTGTGAAATTACATTTTCTTTTTTATTGCTATTGTGTTTTGTGGATGATGAGGACCCCAATGCAAACAGGATATCAATAAGTGCACGGTGGGGAGATGTTTTAATAATGAATAAACTATAGATGTAGACTTATAGATTTACACTAGATGAAGGAAAACAATAAAACCCAGGGCAAATGCAACCTTAAAAAAACCAACATGGAAACAAATAAACCAATGGACATAAATAATATGGAGGTGTGATTAGTGACATGGAAGCCAGGTGAGAGCAATCAACAGAATAAACAGGAATTAAGAGAAAAAAAAGAGTAAGGAGCTAAGGAGACTTAATTTATGACAAATACAGAAACATGGGATAATTACAACTACACTAAGAAAATGGAGCTAAAATATACAAATTGTGTGGAAATAATGTTAAAATACAGATCTCATAAAACTTTGATATACAGTGCTTGGTTTTCTCCAATTATGTTGTAGTGTATTGTTCCAAGGGTTCTTGGCTGCATTGAAAGCCACAAAAGTTGTCTTTTCCCATGACTGTAACTATAAAGCGCAACATTTACAAACCAAAATAAAATTGCAAGAACCAAATCCAACCCAAAGAATGGATGTCATCCAAAGTTTGCTGTCCATCTGGTTCACTAAAACAGATGGGGGTTGCAAATAATGAAACTTCTTTTAAAATAACCCTTTAAAATATATTGAAAGCACATTTATGTGAATATGTCTGTCGACTACACACTGCTGTTATGTCCAGTGTGTGTGCAAATCATAAGGATCGTGGTATAAAAATTCACCATCATATGGGGTTTTCTTAATTTTGATTTCCTACATGTACACACTTTAGCTTGTAGTTCTACACAGCTACAATGACTAGGTTTACTCTGGATTTGCACAGTTTAAACATGAGCAAGCATCAAGCAGGAGGTTTCAATAATACAGAGCATGCTATGTCTTCAAGCACTTTGAAGAACTCTAATCTCTAATTCATGCATTCGAGGTTAGAGAACGCTAAACTGGATGAGAGCACGGAAGAAGGGAGCAAAAAAGCTGTGGTCAATCAGGGATGGAGAGTCAGGAGAGAAAACAGGGAAGGTGAGAAGTAGTGATTTCTTCTCATCTTTCAAAAAGCCTTTCATTGGATCATAAAGAGGAGAATGGGTGGGACATAGGATTGGGGGTCTTGGCAGATGAATCCCTATCTCACTCAAATGCCTTTTAAATATTTCATTAGATCCAAGACCCTCTGGTAAGCAGAGGTGGCCTGAGACTAAAAACCTGCCTCAAACCTTCTGCTGAATAGACCCCATTGGATGTTTATAAAAAGCTTAACAGGATTGTCCATATATCCGCCTGTCAGACACCTCATTCACACAGACTCCATCATTTGTGCATTTTTCTCCATGTTGCAAATAGAAGCCACTCTGGTCAATGCAGTAACTCCCATCGGCTCCGTCGCTCTACAGCATGAGACAGCCCTCCTCTGTCAACAGTGGCAGCATCAGATAAATAAGTGTGTGTTTGTGTGGGTGGTGGTCCGGAGATTTTATAGGAGGGTCCAATGAAATTTAATATCAAGGATTTACTGATCCCAGGCTATAATGAGTAAAAACAATTTAAATACACGCTACCAGCTACCGAGTGCTTTTAATGATTCAACAAATATGAAACAAGAAGCTCAAAGTAAGTTGAAACAAACCACAGAAAACCTGCTGGCCAGAGAGGAAGCACATCATCCTGGACTTTCCTTGGACTATCATCTTTCATCGTGTTATCAGTGTTAATATTTCTAATACTGTATAAATAAAATGGTACCTGTGTTTTATTTTGATTAAAACTTCTTTGTGTAATTTGTTTATATAATATTACAGATATTGTTTAGAAAAATAAAGGAATGAATTAGTCTGTGATAGTTATTTGCATTTATGATCAATTGCTATGGTTCATTATCTTTTTATCATTCATTGCACTTTTGAACAACCCAGAGCTGTATGTTCTGAATCAGGACAGAAAATGTGGTAGAGAAGAGCGAGGCTCACTTTTGAACTTACTGTGTAGATTTTTTATATTTTCACAATTTATTGTGTTAAACCTTTTTCGATCAGCAGACAATTGTACCGGCTTGCAGGAATGAAAAGTAATATGGTGATCTAAATGACCTTTTAATGTTTTTAGCTACTCCAGGAATAAATACTTTGGTTTTCACTGAACCAAGCACCATCTAATTTTCACATCTTGATGTAAATCCAGCTAGAAGCTTCCAGAGAGCGTTCCTGTTGTTTCCTATCATAGCCAGAGATTTTAGGTCTACCTGTTAATCAGGTGAAAGTAACTCTACTCTGTTCCGCAGAGGACCCTGCTGGGTGAATATAAGAATCAATAGTTTTTTTTTTATCATCATCTTGTAACTATAATGACATTTTTAAGAATTGTTATCAGTGATTAGCCATAACTTACAATCAGACCTTTCTGGATTAGCCTTCAGGTTTTTACTGCTAACTTCAGCCTGAGTTATGCCATCTCTTCCACATGTGTGCACACACGCACCAGGCTCCCATCTTGGCTCCACAGCTGGTTTGAAATGAGCTGCTTTATTGTGGCCCTGTTCGAGTAAAGAACGCAGCAGGCTGACAGCCATGGACTGCCCGTCCATCCCAGCGCGTAATTGCGCAGCTGCGGTGCCGCGTATGCGCAAATAACCATTTTTTACCAGCTTTTTTTTTTTTTTTCCTGTTTTGACTCATTGTCAGGTTATGGTGTAGCTAGGGTGACCATTTCTATAACACCATAAAGGAGTAGGATATCAGTAAATTACTACGCTGTACATAGGACTCTGGTATATTCTCATTTATACTACAATTTATGGAGTGGTTTAAAGATGTTTCTGTGGCTGAATAGGAAATATATTAATGAAAAGTGAAAAAATGTTGTTTCACAGTGTTTGTATTTATTCAATACATTGTGGTGTTGAAAAACAGTGACCACTGAGATTAATCTTTTTAAGTGCAGAGTGCCACAAAGCATAACATGTGTGGACTTAAGTGTGGAAAACCACATATGATAAACAACAGGTAACATACATAATAATAAAAGTATTTTAAAAAGCCTAAATAACCTGTTATGTAAACAACAAGAGAAAAAATACATTCAACTGCTCAAAAAGTACAGCATTTCTAAAGTGCTTCAGTCTTTTGGGGACTTGTCTGCACTGTCTGTGTGTGTTCAGCAGACCTGTCTTCAAGACCTGTCTTCAGTCCGGAGACATCAAGAAAAAATGCAATTCTCTGTGTGATATGGTAATATCTGGGAAGATGTTGACAGCAGAAACAGCTGATCAGTCATGAGAGATAAATGTTTGCCATGTCAGAACTTATTAGGCAAATGTACTTCTGCACATTGTCTTTTTTGCAAAATTCCAAAACAACACCTCAAGCGAGCGTAAACACATTTTTGCCAAATTCCGGAAGTTATTGTCATGATTTAGGGTTTTGTATGTTTATTTTGGACTGTTCTGGACTTGAATCAACCACCATCCTCAGCCTGTCACCTCTGAGCCACCAGCCACTGTCCAATCAGCTCAGTCACCGTTCAATTAGCCCAGATCAACGCCACCTGCTGCCAGTAATTACTGTCAACTCTGGTCACCTGTTCACCTGCCTACATATACCTGCCTCAGTTTTCCACTCGCTGCCAAAACTTCTTATCTCATTTTGTGTGATGTGAGTCGCCTCTACCAGTTCCTATGTACTCAGCCAGCTGGACTATTCTGATAAAATTCCAAAAATGTTAAAAAAACAAAACAACTGGATGTTTAACTTCCTATCCAGAAAGCTTTTTCAATTCAAAATGTCTGGAGTAGTGTGGAGTTGTAAGCTTTATAATACTGCCCAATAAAGGCCTTGTAATGGCTTAGATGACATGCAAATTGAACCAAAACAGATCCACCCCCTTAGTAATGGAGAATTGTTAAGGTCATTGTTGGCCTGCAAATTCTGATAAACGTTGCCTGTGTCTGCGTGCTACAGTTCTGCCTGTTTCCCTGTGAGTCCCAGCTGCTTGCTCTGCCCGTTCTGGTGGTTCTTTGGTCCACGTCGCCTGTTCTGGTCTGTCACTACCTGCATCTTCTGGTCTCCTGCTCATCCCTGCCTACCTGCACCTTCAGCCATTATTCATCTGTCAAGTCTGGTTCTGCTTACCTGCCTCACCTGCCACTACTCATCCTTACAATAAACCTTTAAAAACGTGACTCTGTATCCGGCTGAATATTGGGTTCTCCAGCAGTATTCAATACAGTTATTTTAAATTTTGCTGTTTTGATAAACCTCATATGATATTTCAAAATGTGCATTAAAAAACGTTGATGGAAAAACAAGGCTAATTACTACAGGACAAATCAGCAGGGATCCAGTTGTTTTGTCCATTTCTGTATATAAAACCTTTTTTTTTTTTTTTTTTTTTTTTTGCTCCATTTGGTCTCTGTATAAAATCAATGAGCAAATGCAGCTATGTTCAAAAATACACAGAAAAAGCAATCTTGCTAAAACTGTAATAACTGTGTGAATCAAAATGGCAGCTTTAATATCCAAAAAGATACACACAGCTGTCTCTCCAAATGGTCATCATAGATGCAGGAATTCTGTTGTTGCCAAAAGCCTTTTATTTCCCTGGAAAAATAAAACAAGAGTTGTTGAGTCCAAAGGTTTTTCAGAAAAATTCCTGCAATTCACCCCTTATGCACAAGCTGTGGTGATTTTTTTTATTTATTTATTTTTTATTGTCCTGTTTTACAAATTTAATTCTACTGTTGGTTAAAGCTGTACATGAAAGGAGTTTCAGATAAGAATACACGAACAGCCAAGGAAGAGCATGAATTATGCACAACTAAACAAAACTCCCTGGCAACGCAGGTCTTTGAAGTATAGATTTACAGCACATATTTTTTCTTTGTGACCAAATCCAGCTGAAAATGAAAGGGAAAAAAAAGCTGTTGGCTGTTTGTGCTTATAAAGGGTTAACTTGTTCAAAGAGATGACGAAATGAGATCACATGACCAGAGTGAAACAAAGTGAAAGCAAGAAAGGCACAAGTTTAAGCTTCTCTTACAAGTCGGAAACTTTTACTAAAGACTTCATACAACAGGTAATTATTAGGTTTCAGAAGTTTAAAGCTTTCTTTTTAACATATATGTCGGGTTTTGTCATATGAACATGGTTGGAAATAGGCTTTTTGCGTTCTAACCTACATTCTCTGTTTGTTTTCTAGAAATGGCTTCTGCCACGAATCTAATGACTGAAGATGACTTTTGTTGCTCCATCTGTCTGGATGTGTTCAGCAAACCTGTATCAATTCCTTGTGGACACACGTTTTGTCATGATTGCATCACAAAACACTGGGAAAAAAACTATGTATTTGGCTGTCCGCTGTGTAAAGAGATACATTACTCCAAGCCAATGCTCCGGGTCAACATTTTCATTGCTGACATGGCCGAAAAGTTCAAAAGTGTGGTGAAAAGGAAGGCATCCTTCCCCCTTCAAGAAGCAGGGATTGGAAAAGTGCTGTGCAATCTGTGCGCAGAGCCAAAATCCACTGCTGTAAAGTCTTGTTTAGTATGTTTTATGTCATTCTGTGAAATTCACCTCGAGCCTCATCTAACATTACTCAAATTACAGCAACACAAGCTCATCCAGCCAGTTAATGACCTGCTGAACAGGATATGCAAAACCCACGGTGACTTTCTAGAATTCTTTTGCAGGGTGGATCAAATGTTTCTTTGCTCGTCCTGCAAAAACCAAGACCATAAAACACACAAGGTTGTGACTTTAAAAGAAGAGGCAAAAATAAGAAAAACCCACCTGGGGAAAGAAAAGGAAAACACTGATGAAATGATCGAAACACGTCGGCAGAAAATTCTTCACATTCAACGCTCATTGGATGAGAGCAGGAATAATGCGGATGAAGCACTATCATGCAAAAACAATGTGATGGCTGCTATTGAGGATTATGTTCGGAAAAGCCAAACTGAGCTGACAGAGGTAATAAATACAAAGCTGCAAACGATTGAAAAGGAGGGGAATGATTTTATTACAGAACTGGATGCAGAAATTATGCAAATAAACGTGATAAAAGAGAAACTTGATAAAGCTTCATTCATAGATGATGACTTCACATTTCTCGAGAATGCCCTTTCTCTTACAGTACCTTCACCAAAAGTGAAAGACTGGTCTGATCTTAAAGTTAATACTGACCAGTTTAAAATTCAACGCACCATGGCTGAGCTGCAGATGTTTGTCACAAGTAAAATAAACACACTGTGCGATCCTACCTTTAGAGAAAAACAGCAGTATGCTGTGGATGTGACGTTCGATCCTGACACAGCACACCCTTTACTGAATCTTTCTGCCGATGGGAAGCAAGTTTTCACTGGAAACCAAAGTAAGAACAAAGAGGACAAACCACAAAGGTTTGATCAGGTCCTCAATGTTTTGGCAAAAGAAGGTTTCTCCTCTGGAAAATCTTACTATGAGGTTCAGGTGAAAGGCAAAACCCAGTGGGATTTAGGAGTGGTGAGCGAGTCCATCAACAGGAAGGGGGATATCAGACTGAGCCCGAAGAATGGATGCTGGACCATCTGGCTCAGAAAAGGAAGCGAGCTCACAGCCAACGCCGGCCCAGCTGTAAACCTGCCGGTTAGGCAGATACCTGAAAAGGTTGGAGTTTTTGTAGACTATGAGCAGGGTCAGGTGTCCTTTTATGATGTGGATGCGAGGGCAATCATCTTCCCCTTCACCGGATACAAGTTCAGCGAGAAGCTCTTTCCATTCTTCAGTCCCTGCGTTAACGATGGAGGTAAAAATTCAGCTGCCTTGATCATTACTCCTGTCACAACCAATTGCTAAGAGACTGTTTTAAGTTTGTGGACAAGCATTCTACCAGACTGCAATAGTCCATGTTGCAAGTATATAATGTAAACAGTGATTAAGTGGTCTTATGTTGTCTTATGTGAACTCTTTTTCGTGTGTATGCATGTTTTTTTTCTGCTGTATGATGCTGCTTCTTGACCAGGTCTTCGTTGAAAATGTGAATTGGTTCAACTCACATACCTGGTAAAATAAAGGTTAACTAAAATAAAATAAAAAATGGCACAATCCAGTTTTTCATTACACTAATCCATCAGTGGGAGTCTTCATGCTATAATTTGATGCCAGACTCAGAAACAGTGTTTTGTTTTCACCTAATAGAAATAATGACACATTAAGTTTTATTTCTCAGTTAGAGAACAAGTACAAGAGAGATAAATAAAGGGAAAATCTGTTAATACATGAAAACTTTTTTATTATCTATTATTCTCTGACATATTTAGCCTGTAGGAATGATAATACAGAAAGCAGTTATGAATAATAGGATAGTTTTCGAAAACTTAAATGTGCCGTGTCTTTATTGCCAAACTGTAACGATTCCATTATGCAAAAGGCCCTCAGAATGTCAGTTTTTAACTCCAAATAATTATTTTAAAATACCTGGATAAGCAAACGTTAAAATGCAGTGCATAATATGCATAAAAAACAAGGTGGGGAAATTGGAAAATTCCATAAACTACAATTTTCTTTTCACATCCTTTTGCAACATAGAGAATTTAAAGCTCTAAGGTCTAAGCAAAAGCCCACCTCAGCAATACAGAAATAGTTTGGGCAAATGGCCCAGCTCTGGCAGGTCAGGATTCTAACCTTGAGCTTAAAGCCAGATGGATAAATAGCTGAAGACCTGGCTGTAAGTGTTTGAATTGCTGGAGTCTTCAGGCAATTTTCAATCAAGCAGGATCACTGGTTACTAGAAGACTACTGTAGGTGAGTTGGGGAGCAAGCCTGTAGGTACCCGCAGGCTTTGGACCCCAGACTTATGAAATGCAGTGCGCAGAACCCCTAAGGACCTCTAAACTTCAACAGGTGGTACCTGTGCATGACTCAAAGCCTTCTGGTTGAATTCAGAGAAACAGACAAAAAGACAAAATAAACTTCAGACAAAAGTTGAGAACAGAATGTTGATTTTGATATTGAGAAGCTGCAATAAAACATTAAATGGTTTCAAACAATAGGCCAATTTCTCTTCCATAATTTTCAAAGTTATAGAAGTCTCATAAAAGCCTTTCTTCCAAAGCAATTGTTAACAATTTGTTGATCAGGGTGATCTTTATGGGCCGAATCGTAAAGCTTTCTATATTTACAAACCTGCCAAAAGGAGTGCTTGCTTTGTCCGCCATGGTTTTCCGCACAGGGCTGTCCACGTAGTTAGGAATTTTCCTAGGTGCGTGGAGTGGAAACTTTTGGCCTCGCGGAGGGGCGTGGTAGCTAAAATGACGTAACATGCCTGTGCGGACTTCGCAGACGTGTTAAGCATAAGCCAGGCTTTAGGCAGTCATGCTGCTGTGAAATAAAATAAGTAGGCTATATTGCACATTCATCTATCATACCTCTCTTTTTTCTCTACATATAAAACAGTCAATGTTTATATTTTATACCAAATGTATGTAACCTGTGAGCTCTGTGACTACAGTGAAATTCCTTAATTGTGCACACAGTCATGGTATTGTTCTGATTCTGATACAGTAGAAATGTTTATAGATTAGAAAAAAAAAATCTTTGTCTGACTGTGATGACTCACTCAGAGAAGGCAAGGATGTGCAAATTCACACAGTTTTCACCAGTTTGCCTGTTAGTGACAGGAAGATGTAAGAGATCAAAATGGAGACTGAGAATAATCCACAACTGCAACTGCTGGTTCTGGCCATTAAGATGGGATGGCCAAATGAATTGAATTGGATTGCCTTTGTTGTCCCCTGTAGGGGAAATTACATTTCAGTACAACCCATCAAGAGAAAGACAAACATAAGACAACCATGGGTAGACAGGTTCACTGAGGCCTTGCTGCCCTTTTCAATGGGCTGCCTTTTAGCAGAATATACAAAAGAACACATTGGGATGGTTGAGGGAACAAAAAGTGCATTTCTCGCACTGTCTCTTGTAGACAGTAGGAGAATGCAGACAAAAAAAAAAGCACAAAAAGGCAACATACACACGACATTATAAGCATAACATACACAGCAAAGGCAATGAGTCGTAGTATTTATTGCTATGTTCATGTGGATGTGTGGATGTCTGCATCACTGTAGGCCCATGATTGCCCAGCAGCCCCCTCCAGCCATAGTCTCAGATAGTATGTTATCTACAGTTCAGTAGAGCATTTTTCAGGTCACAGGTGTCATGAATGGGTACGGGCGGAGGGTAGAGCGTCTTGTTTGCATGATATCCAGGAGAGTTTCAGATAAAATTAATCAAGGCAATAGTTGGTAAGTCCCACAGTTGCCAGAACCAATGGCCAGCCATCAGATTCCAGATACACCTTGGCAGACAGTTGCTACTGATCTGTTCATATGGAACAATTAAAACTATCTTATCATTGTGGGCTATTACAGAAGGTACTTTGAGCTAGAGAACTTAAACAATGTCACATTTGCCAGTGTAATAAGGAAATTGAAGGCTATATTTACTAGACATGATTTAACCAGACATGGTGATATCTGACAATGGCCCTCAGTACAAATGTAATGAGTTTGGAACATTTACTAACGCTTGGTACTTTCATCATATCACCACAAGACATTATTACCCTTAGATTAACGGACTTGCTGAAAAAAATAATGAAGATTGCCAAGTCTTTTCTGAAAATAGCCAAGGCTTATTATAAAGTTTATCTGAGTCCTTTGGAGTATCGGAATACTCCTGTTGACAACTTTAGATCCCTGTACAGTTGCTGATATGTTGCAGCCTGCCATCTTACCAAATACCCATCTGCAGCATCAGTCAAAGGTCATTTATCTTGGAGATGCACAGTGAAAGAGAATTCACCAACTGCATTGGCAGCAATTATACTACCAGTCAGTCAAGCTGATAGTTCCAGGAAGGACAACACATCAGGTTCCAGGAACACATACACTGAAAACCTGAGGTTGTGATCCAGTCTACTGACACCCCCAGATCATACCACTTTTGCACTCTAGATGAACAGGAGTACAGGGGTAATGGGTGCCACTTGTTGGATACAAAAGAAAATTATATATCTCCAGTTGATCTGTTTCAGACAGAAGTCATAGAGAAGTACATGCTTCCCAGTGGACCGCCTCAAATCACACAGGAAATTAGTGATCCCTCTTTATCTATTGTACCTATCAGACACACTCTAGAAAAGAGGTTAAGCCCAGGAAAATTGTGTTCTTATACCTTTTGCATGTGTTTGTATTTTATTATACTATTTCATCCTTAAAAGGAAGGAGATCTATACTTAGTGTGCATACAGTATAGCATTGCATATTTGCATCTCTTCATCATGTCATAGGAACAAGCATTCCTTTTGGTTATGGGGTGTTTAGAAATACTGAATGTAAATCTATGTCTGACAGAGTTTTAAGCAGCTGCTGTGTACATGCAATTATGGATAAATACTAAACATTGTGGTATTTGGAAGCAGCTCTTTCTTACCTCATCATTTGCCTAATTCAACACCAAGAATATTCCATGCTTCAGTCAACACTTTTTAAGTTACTTTGGGTGACTTTAGTGTGTTTTTGTTTCTAATGATTGAAGTTTCTTTAATTGCAAATAAACAAAATTAAGTAATGAAAATGTCAAGACTCCATCGTGTACCAGTTCTGGGTATCATACCACAGATTCTTCTTCTTACCTGAGCCATACACACTCTACCTGGCATCTAATAATTAACTTCCCTAACATCTAAATTAACAAAGATTATTCCTCTGTTGACAGTTATTGAGTATAGTACAAAGAGTATCTAATTTTAGTTGTGAAAAATGATGTGTCAAGTAGTTTATCCATCCAACATATTTCTAATGACTCCTTTTTCACTGTGCTTCACATTACATATTTTGCAGTGTTAATTAAACAATAACTCTCTGTGCTACTTTATAATGCAGGGCTTCATAAACAAGTTTAACTATCATTCAGTCTTACTGTGAAAAGCTTATTCACAGGCACCCACTGTGGCTGCATTGATATGGGTCATTACATTGTCTTGATAAATGACATTGTGAGAAGCTGTAGCTACACTATGTGTGTACATGTTTTTCCGCAGGTGTGCGTACCTTTTGTCCAACAGTATGAGCATCTAATGAGATGCCAAATGTAATGAAACAAATCTATTTATTAGATTTGTTTTATCTTGTATCCCTTAACAAGATAAAAAAAAAATCCACGTAGCTGTTAATGATTCAGAGCTTCATCAGAGAGCCTTGGCGAGCCCAAGGAGACTGAAGATGACCCGAGGCCCAACAGAATCCAATCTTCTCGGCCAGTAAATCCTCCAGCTCCTGCTGTTGCCCTCTTGGGAATAACTTCAAATTAGGAAGCATCAACAACTCAGAGACTCCAGTCATAGCCAGAAAAAAAAACTAATCATCTCTAATCATTGATCTGTCATTACTGGGCCACAGTCATTAGCCTGATGAAACAAAGCTCTGGTGAATTCACTTGTTACTGGAGCTAATTTTAACCTCCCGGCTGGAGCTGTTTTAAACAATGCTTCACATACATGCACTAAATACAGTGCAGAAACTTGTAACTAATGTAAAAGCAAAGGGCTGAAATGTTACTCCAAGAAACTGGAGCTAAGCAGTGTTTGATCCCTGTAGCTACGGAATTATTTATTAAAGATGCTCTTCAACAGCAATTGATGCCAGAACTACTGTGTATTTAGCAAGCAAGTAGAAAAAAGTAAAGACAAAAAAGGACTGACAAGAGAACGAACAACAGGAATGAAATGGTCTAAAAATGTTTTGACACGATTTAATATTGGGGAAAAAATCCAATCAAAAAAGTCAACACAACTTAATGTATAAAATATTATAGAGACCAAGATATCATTGTCCGGTATTTCTAATTGTTCTTTCAACAGGTTGCTTGCCATTTTTATTAAATGTAACTACATAGATTAAACTAAATGGACAAAACAAATGAATCCAAGTGTTCAAAATAATAAGTATACAGAAAGTAGCATATGCACCTCTTTGATGGCAAATTTTTTTAAAAAATTTATTGATGAATTTGAAAATTTAAGATGTGTTATCTGGCGGCTGGAAACACGTTGGAAGGCAAAATTAAGTCTATACATCTCATATAAAACCGTTTCAGCATAAACAATCTCCAGCAGTCACTGGGTAAGTGACAGGTCAGAGGGCAAAATAGAGACACACAAGACAAACAATCATACACACACACACATTTCTAACTAAGAACAATGTAGAGAGACCAATTAACCTAACAGTCATGTTTTGGACAGTGGAAGGAAGCCAAAGTACCTGCAAAGAACCCACCTATCTACAGGGAAGCATGCAGAAGATACCACATGTAGCCAGAAATCTGGAAAAACTAATATTTTTTTTATGAGGTTAGGCCTTTGATCCATACGTAAACTCCATTTTACATCTGTAAAATGAATGATTCTGCAAAGTCTGGCCAAAGTGGAGATTTCTAAAAACTTTACTTTAGCTTTTAAGCCTGCGTGTGTACATGACAAGACTTTTAGGGTCAAAGTCTGCGATGAACAATGTGATGTTGACGTCACTGTCAGAGTTTCTTGTGTTGTGGTTGGACCGAAATGCAGACAATAGCTGGGGAGCCACAAGTTGAGTGATTGGAAGTTTAATGATTTCAAAATATTAGGTTTCCAGGGTTTCCATTTCACCTCCAGAATATTGCCAAATTTACAAATATTTTGTCCAGAAGTGACGCTGAAAAACTAGTCCATGCATTTGTTACTTGAAGGCCAGACTATTGTATTTTTTTTTTTTATCTGGAAGTCCACAAAATGCAGTTTGAAGCCTTCAGCTGATCCTGATGCTGCAGCTAGAGTTCTGATGAAAATCAACATGAGGGAACACATTTCTCCTATTTTAGCTTCCCTTCAATGGCTTCCTGTTAAATCAAGAATAGAAATTAAAATTCTCATTCTAACGTATAAAGCCCTTAATAATCAAGCCCAATCATAAATCAGAGCTCTGATATGTCCTCAGCTACTATCTCACTTGTGTCTAACAGAGCACTTTGATGCTGGAGCACAGGGTAGCAGGCAATCCGGCAACAGAGCAGAGAGCAAATCTGGAGCACAGAAGTAGCAGCAAATCCAGCAGCTGGCAGAGGCCCTACTTGAAGCACAGAGTGGGAAGAGATCCAGCAGCTAGCAGAGGCTTTACTAGAGGCACAGAAGTAGCAGTAAATCCAGCGGCTAGCAGAGGCTTTACTTGAGGCACAGAGGTGGCAGGAAGTCCAGCAACTAGCAGAGGCTTTACTTGAGGCACATAGGTGGCAGGAAATTCAGCAACTAGCAGAGGCTTTACTTAAGGCACAGAGGTGGCAGGAGTTCAGCAGCAAAATAAGGAGCAACTAGGCTGACAGACGTGGAGTAAGTGGAGACTGGTGACGAACCGGCAGGGAAGAGAAGACTGAGGGAGGCTTTTGTAGGGAGGCTGGCAGGTGGAGTGAGTACTGACTAATTAATGCAGGTGTGACTGATTGCTGAGGGAGTGGAGGGTGAGCTGAGTGAGAGGAGGAGGAACTGAAAAATAACAGGGGAAAAAAGCCAGACCAAAACTAAACTATGGCAAAAAGTGGTTGATCATAATTAGAATAATTCAGTGAATTCTGTTCACTGCAGATCTGATTCAAAAACATGGAATGGAGTTAAATTATCTTAACGAATTCAGAACAACATTTGACATGTTGTTGACATGGCTTCAATCCATTCCAATCCGTTCACAATGCGAATCCTGAGTTAAACAAAACATTATTTGATGAACTAATATTTTGTTTAATTTAAAGAACCAAAGTTCATCTTAAAGAATGTGAATTAAGGTTAAATTAGCTTTACTAATTCAGAACAACATTTGACATGTGTTTCAACCCATTCACAATGCAAGCTCCAAGTTCCATGCAACGCCGTACACCAACATTTTCCAATGACCCTGTAAACTTTTCCTTTGGGTCTCTCTGTCCAATCTGTTGGTGCCTCATGTGAGTTCAGTCCACTTTGGTCATCCAGGGAAGGTAGTGAAAGGGGGAACCATTGTTCCTTCTGCAGCTGGCTAGTGGATTAGCAGTAGCAGACCATGCCATGAGCTGACACGTGGTCGGGATCGGCCTGGTCGGAGGCCTGGGCTCTGCAGTCCCTGATCTCTTAGCTTATTTGGTGAGGGAAGGCGACTGCGTCTTGTGTCCGCTTTCCTGCAACAGCTGACAAAAATTAAAGCTGTTTCTGCATTTCTTACTTTGAGGCTGGTTTGCGTAGAAGTCAGAGTGCAACTTAGCTTCGATCTGGTCGATGTTTCTGCGAATTCAGTCAGGTCCTCATTCTCAGAGAATGAGAATTTCCTCCCCCCTTTGTCACTCCATTGAAGCAGGCATATGAGTTTCACAGAACGACTGTTCTGTGCAGTTTGTGGGCTTTTGGGGCCTTGAGGCCTTCATGGTTCAGGCCAGCCTCTCTCCTCCTGTGTCTCAGACAGGAAAAAAGGTGAAGAGTGGGTGCCAGCCACCCATCTCCTCGAGGGCTCCAGCAAAGAGAAACAGACCGAAGTGAGGGTCTGGTCAGAAGTGCTCTGACATTTTGTCTGTGGGGTGTGGTTCACAGTAGGCACCCTGGTGAGAGAGAAGCCGTCTTTGCAGCAGGGTGGTGAGATTCCTTCTGGTACCTTTTATGGTAAATGGTCAGAATTCAATCTGACTACAATTATTTCATCATGGCTTTAATATGGCATAACACTTGGCTTTCATTGAATATATACAGCTTAAATCTTAACAAGACTCATGGACTCAAAAGTTCAATATTCAATGCAATCTTCTGGTCTAACTAATGGGACTGACAAGCCAACCTAAAATACTCATAAAACAGATGTCCATGGATGTCCAGTGTTTTATGGGAAGACTTTAGAGGGAGGCACACTTTGGTAAAAAAAAAAAAAAAAAAAAACTTCAGACAAATATACATTTTTAATTAATATCTACTTGTCTATGGATATTGATCCTGCAAGGATCCATGCTGATCCTTGCAGGGTCATTGTTGGGCACAGATGCTTTTCTCCAGGGGTCATTCAGCAAGAGGATGGATACACTGTGAACAGACTGCATGTCTATCACAATGCTTAATAGAGACACAGTCATACCTATGGGCAAGTTAGAGTAACCAAATAACCTAACATCTATAATTTTGAACTGTGGGAGAAAGCTTGAGAGAGAACACATAAACCCAAATAAAGAATAAATAAGCTCTATGCAGAAAGAGCACAGGATGGGATTCAACCCAGACATTCCTGTTGAAGGCAACACAGTTTATCACTTCACAACTGTACCATGTACTTTGCTTAATATGATAAAAAAAATAAAAACAATACCAAAAGAGGAAGCCACATTTTCAGGTTATATCAACAATAATAAAACAAGTAATAAAAAAGCGACTGAAACAAGTTTCCAGAGTCCATGAAATTTGAAGTATTTTTATCAGCTAAGAAATTTATATAGAGCTGCAGATGTCCAAGTGAAGCATCCTATCCTATCTTAAAGGGATAGTATTTAACTAATTTGGCTTCTTATTAGCAAAAATCAAGTATTGCTTTCATAAAATAAATATTCTGCCAAAGACTAATAACAAATCACATAAAAATTTAAAGCTTTCTCATAGCATAGAATAAGTTGTTTATAAACACAAAGGTGGCAGGGCACCCAATGACAGACGGCATATTGTGTCGGCAATTCTTCCTGAAGTTTCCCCGAGTTCCTTTTTGAATAACTGTGCATGCACAATACCGGCTTACCTCGCTCTTCCACTCTTCAGGGGAATTGCGTCTTAAAAATCTCCCAAATCCACTCTGGTCTTATTCCTTTCTACTGAGGCCTTCCTCTGCATGGAATGGTTAAGAGTTTATTCAGGCCAGCAACTCCCACAGAAAACAATTTTTTTTAACCTCTTTTGGTGAATACATAATGTATTAACTACTTTCAGAATGGAAGGAACATTTTACCCAGTATAACAAAAAGTGTTTCTGAACAGGATTACCAACTATACCTTTAATGGAATACAGCAGTGAAGTTTATTTTGACGTTATGTTAGAAACAGGGCAGTGTAGTCCAACTGTTACTCTGTCCTCCTGACATAGATGGCTAGTTTGTTTGTTAGCTAACACTGGAGGAGCTACGTTGCAGCAATCAACATCAGTTGCTGTTATCCTTCACAGCAGACCGTGGATGACAGTGGCGCAGAGGATAGGGAGTTCATCCTGCAATTGGTGGGTTGTGAGACAGTTCACCCGAATTGCCTGCTGGCAGTGGTCAGAGGGCCCGTTGGCGCTGTGGCTACTAACATAGCTCACCAATTAACCCATTTACACTACCCTTTTTTAACCGTGCAGAGAACGGTCCGAGCTCGGTAACTGAGATAACTATCAAGTGTAAATGGATCGCAAACTGAACTGAACCGTGCCAGACACAACTAGCCTCGTGAGACCATCCTGATCTCGCGAGCTTTCAAGGTTTCACTCGCAGATCAGTCTGGCTACTCTCCGTTAAAGAAAATTTGGAGCCGTTCACCAAACGAACGTCCAATCAGCGTTGGCTTTGAGGCGGGTTGAGGTGTGACGCAACGAGAAGCGCGTCAGTTCAGTCTAAAGAACATGGCGGCTTCAGCCGATGAAACTAGCGTTAGCGCGGCTATCGAGCAAGTTTTATCGGAATTACGGACTATTTCTTTGCTGAGCTAACGAGCCTTTACCTGCAGCAGCAAGAGTAGCTTG
The DNA here is from genome assembly GCF_011125445.2 of Fundulus heteroclitus. Classification (NCBI taxonomy): domain Eukaryota; kingdom Metazoa; phylum Chordata; class Actinopteri; order Cyprinodontiformes; family Fundulidae; genus Fundulus; species Fundulus heteroclitus. Next base: position 4,931,755 of record NC_046383.1, read on the forward strand.
GCTTGTGGTTGTGTTTTCGTCGTCGCTCGTAACAGAGCGACGACGAAGCATGTTGACGAGTACGTCATATGCTTCGTTGATCTGATTGGTTCATTTGGCCCGTCTATCACCAACATAGGCCAATCAGCTAACCAGTATTTTCGCCCCTTCCCAAAATTACTTCAACGGAAGGTTTCCAGATGGATATGCGGAGCAAATCTATCTGGCGGCGTCAGGTTAAGACACAACTGGACCAAGCTAAATCTAGAGGCCAGTTGATAAAAGAGAATGCCACCCAGACATTTAACATAAACAAGAGAATTTAAAAAAATAGAGGGAATCCAAAAGCCAGGTTGATTTAATTTATGATCAATAAATCGATTAACTGAATAAAAAAAACCATTCATATTCAACAGCTTATCCTAAAGGTCGGAAGAGGCGTTAACATGCCAATGATGCACTTGCAGCATTATTGGCACATTGACAGTTTAATCAAAGTGCTTTTAACTTGACAAACTGATGGACTGAAAAACAACGGCTGAATGACTTTGCTTTCTATCTCTGAGATGGAAGAGAGAAAACTGTGTGCCTTTTCCAGTGACAGATAAGATTTGGGCGCCACAAAAGCTTTGATCTTAAGGCTTTCTGACAGGCTTTAATCTGAGCAAACCACTCTCTCTCTCTCCCTCTCTCTCTCTCTCTCTGTCGCACACACACACACAGACACACGCACACACACACACACTATATATGGAGGCCCTTTTCCCTCTTAAGCCATAATACACAAAACAGCCTTATTTCCAGCTGTCTGCCTGTGGTTTGGAGAAAATTCTGAGTATAGATAGTGCCGCAGGAAACTCCTCCTGAGGACAATAAATTACAAGCAACATATTAAACTAAAGGGGCCAGGGCTAAAACCAAGCACTACACACTTTGTTTCTTTAAGTTGAGAACTCTGCTGTGTAGGAATGGGTACTTTTATAGGTATCAACCGAGTACTGAATCATGTAAAATGAAATGGTACTATGTTTTGTATATAGTGTTTCAGTGAAAGTAACACACTAAAATAACACTGAGTACTTTAAACTCAACTTTTTCCCTTTGATGTTTTGTTGCTGATACAATTATGTTTCTCAAATATCTAATGCAATCATCCTGGAACCTGTTTCATGCAGCTCTGATGACCCCATCCACAATGAAAATTATAGTACTCCGAGTAAATGGCAGAAATTAAAATGTATGGATAAAACTGCTAAAATGCTAAGTAGATTGGATAAATCTATCTGTATTTATTTTCATGCAAAAATTTCATGCCACTTGAAGCTATTAACTCAACACCTTCTACTGCTATACTATAGATATACTTGTTGCTGAAGCCAGGTTGTAGTAATGCTCTTCATTTTCTACTGTATTGCATTACTGCTGGCAAACAGTGGTTAGGCTAGACTTTTTCATTTTTTAAATGAACAGAAGACTGAATGTATTTTATTTTGTGGCAAAACCCCTCCAGATGTCATTGTTTTTTCTTATCTTCTAAAGAACACTGTTAAAAATGTAGGGATAATATTTGACAAAACTTTTACATTTAAAAATCAATTTGATTCTGGTAAGGACAAGCTTTTTTATCTGCGTCTCTTAGCTAATGTTTTCTTTTGTCAATTGTCCTGACCTGGAGAAGGTCATTGATGCATTTATTAGCTCCAGACTTGACTGTTGTCTCCCAGTCGAGCATAAGATCGTTTTCACACTTGATAGTCCAGCATACCCGGTTTGATTGGGGACCAAGCTGCTAATTTTCAGCTGGTGCAGTTTGCTTTCACATTGCACTTTGTCAAACGAACCTTACCTTTTGAACAATCTGTTCAACCCCTCACCTGTGGCGGTGCTTCACCAAGAAACGCAGAAGGAAAAAGATTAGTCAACAACACAGCACACTTCCTTTTCTGCAAAAATGGAAACAAAATCGAATAGCAACAAATTTTAGTGGTGTGATTGCAACACTGTCTTTTGGCAAGTGTGCCAGACAAGAACAGTTCAGCAGTGGGCTCAGCATGAGCGAAGGACAAGGCAGAGGGCCGTGGAGATTATGTTTTACACAGGGCAGATGAGACGGCAGGAGCACATACAGCTTCATTGAACTGATGTCACACTTAAACAGATGTTGAGAATGCACTGTAGTCCGCTTGGCATTCCCATATGTGGCCAGCCACAGAAAAACCAGGAGCAATTCTCCATTATTTACAGATTCTGAAAGATTAGAATCTAAGCTTTCCGATGATGTCAAACTTGTGGAAATAAACAACTAATTTAAGAATATATGACTATTTGAATCCTGGTACTCCGTAAAAAAGATCAGAGAGAAAACAGACCTTAATGTTTCTTTAGAATCACCCCCAGCCAGAGGCTGTTAACAAAAGTTAACACCTTTTTGAATTGAGAAAGCTTCTGGGAGAGGAAGAAACGTCTTCAACTACGGAAAACAAGTCCAGTTGCTTTGTTTTTTACCTTTTTGGAATGACCATGACCTGGATGACTGAGAATATTCACCAGCAATAAGCTGTTGGTTTAATTACTTTGTAAACCTTGCAGCAACACCTCCCATCCCTTAAATACCTGTCAATAGAAGGCCCAGATCAACTCACTGCACTATTTTGTTCATATAAAGATAGTTTACAGCTCTACATTACAATATTTGTGTTAGATCTATGCATTGAACAAACATCTTTCAACTGTCCAAAAAATTATAACACCAAACGGAAACACAACCACACACACACGCACACACACACACACACACACACACACACACACACACATACACATACAAACAAAAAACCAAGTAAAAACTTAAAACAGTTATCATTTATAAAACTGGTAAATGTCAAACAGTTAAATGTTTTATCTCTGTGCATGACACAACTTGAGGACACAAAAACATGCAATGTTATTGTTACGTTTTTAATGGCTCGTTCTGTTTTTTAAAGGAACTTTTCAAAAGTGTTTTGTGAGCACTTGTTAAAATAACATTTGTCATTGCCATTACAATACAAAATAATCCCATGGAGCAATTTTCCAGGCATAGTAGCAATCAGTCATACAAAAAGAGAGGTTATGTGTTTCTAGCTCAAAGACCACAGTTTAGGGGCTGGTGATGTACGCGTCTCCTTAGAATGAAGTAATGAACAGGGACGTTCACCCCTATACACTACATTTTTTGTACTATTGAGCTAAGCCTTTATGTCTTGTGTTTCATTAAAAACACTTAAAGTAATCTGCCACTTAAATCGTGTTTGGATTTTAAAAATGAAATGTTGATTGATAGACAGCCTTAATTTCAGTATGATGCATCATAAAAGTTTTTTTAAACCTCTCAAACTCACCCCATTTCCAATGAGCCCCATGTTCTGATGCTTATGTTCATGTTAATGCTCGCTCCTCTGCCGCAAGTCCAAAGCTTTCTTCATCATCTCCATTTAACGTCAACTGCTCTCTATCCACAGATGCTATTATTTTAAGCTGATGTCCTCTGATACAGAATCGAAGATACCAAAACAAAAGTTACCACAGTGAAGCACTGTACAGCAGTGGTGAAGTTAATGCTAAACCATTCACCTTTACACTCCTCTGCTGCGAGTCCAAAACTTTCTTCATTGTCTTCGGCTATTGATAGCTGGAAACTATGACTATTCACCAAAGTTATGCAGTCAGTTTGTTCCGCTTCTGCGCCCCTGATACAGAATATGAAGCAAGTCCTGCGTCCGCATCTTGGTTAACATGTACTCCCACATGTACATGTGCTAAGCAAGCCGCAATTCTGCTCTTGGAGATCCGGTCAGCTCGGTCCATCTTCATTTTTGCTTCCACAGACCACATCTGATTCAAAAAGCTTGTATTTTTAGAGAGAATGCCTGAGCAGTGAGAGAAAGATAACATTTAATGGTGTTGAAAGTACAAAGAGAAAACGGTAAAATTGAACAGAACATGGTGTTATCTGTCTCAAAGTATCTTTTTGTCTCCTTGATGTGTGACAAAATGAAAGCTGCACCTGAATCAAATGATTACAATCTGCTTGCTTTAATCTGGTAAAAAGATTTAAGGGGGCACACAGAGAAACTATATTTTGCACTGTTTATTCTCTGTAGTTTGCACCATACAATGCTGTACAGTGCTAAAAAGCACACTCTGCAGCAGGCTTACTGGAAGATGTAGCTAAAAGTGAAAAAAAACTTTGATTAAGCACAAATAGCAATATGTACAGGGAACATACGCTTTTTAAAAATACCTTAGTAAATTCTAACTTTTAAAGAGGCAAATGATAATGTATTTGTATTGAGCTGAAGTGTGCTGAGGAATTTCCATAGTTGGGGCTAAAGTCAGTATTAAAAAATATAATATATAATATATTTTTCATGTTTTGTACAAAATAGCCTACAATATGATTTCAGAAGTCTGCAGACAGTGACTTTGATTTCATTGCTTGGTTTTCTCTCTGACTTGTCTCACTGTCAACTTAGAGACGTAATATCAGGGGTGCCCAAGTCCAATCCATGAGAGCTACAGTCATATTCAGCTAATTAGATTATGCGTTTTGATGAGGCTCGTTTGTCAGATTAAAATTACGTTGTGAAAATAACCTTTAAGCAAGTATTAAACATATGTTTTATCAAGCCCACATTGGAGTATTAACAATGTTTTTGTTATGTATTCTAATCTTGAAAGTCGTGTTTTCATTAGATGTAAACAGAGAATCCTCATAATTAACAGAAATAAAGGCTCTGAAACACAGGTCTGTGTATAATTATATATTTAATTTAGTGAATTGAATTACTACCCTGCCTCTCGCCCAGTGAACGCTGGAAATAGGCACCAGCAACCCCCGCGACCCCATGAGGGAATAAGCGGTTTGGAAAATGGATGGATGGATGGAATTGAATTACTGGTACAAATTAACTTTGCAATAATATTCTAATTTATTGTATATGACTGGAATAACCGGGTCCTCATGGACTTCTCCTGACCACATGAATAAAATTGCTAAATTCCTTTATCAACACAACTCTCATAGGCTTTATAGAAAGGGTCAGATAAGACTCTACCTCCTTTCTTTTTTGAGTGCAAGCGGTGCTCCTCAGGACCTTCTTTAGCCGCAGTTCCACGGCCCCTACTCGGTTTATCTTCGCTCTGCTTGTGTTTCGACCGGCATAGAAATGCCCAAGCCCTTTTTGCAACATTGACACTTTACAGAAATCTGTGAGAAATGTTAAATGATAAAAAAGAAATAATTTTTTTTTCAACAAAAATAAATAAATAAAGAAATACAAATAGTGTATGTGTAACTGTATATGTGTGGATCATACATCATCATAAGGCACAGCTTCTTTGCCCTGTAGAGAGAGAGAGAGAGAGAGAGAAAATTTCCCAAGTGCTGCGTTAAGCAGGTACTCCTGGAAAAGCAGACCGCTGCTCCCCCTGGCTGTTTTCGGTCACCGAGTTAAGGTCTACACCTTTATGAGAATTTTTTTTTCCCTCAGCCCTTGAGGGAGTGAGGAGGACATGTTAGTAGTTTAAAAGATTAACCGCAGTGAAATTGTTATTATAGGTTTGATTTTGCTCTGACTTCCCAGGCTGCAGGCACTGTGTCAGCCAGCACACACTGGAGATCTCATGGTACACAGCCTTCTAACGTTTGAGGTGAATGGATGGAAACTTCAGAGACAGAAGTGTCCATTGAATATGTGTAAAATGAGAGAAAGCCTCTGTAAATCCACAGATCTGATACAGCGCGTCTGCATATAGAAAGACCCGCTGTTCACGGTGATCCTTAATATCAAGTCAGTTCGGTTTGACCCTGTTTTGTAATAGGGTTAGAGAAACTAAGGCTGGCCCTGAAAATAAAAATGCTCCTGAAACACTCATAAACAGACGGAGCCAATCGTTGCACTGCCAAACCGAGCCAATGGAACAATCTAAGTACTGTGGTAGCAAAGAAACCTGACTGGAAGATGTCAAAAGGAGCTGGTCATTATTAAGATGGTATTCAAGTGTTGAAACACATATTTTTCAACGAGCTTACTAATGAATGGAAGATTTGAGATGGGCCTGTAATTTTAGCTCATAAGATAAAAAGGTTCTGAGGTGGTTCTTTTTTGGTTTGGTCTTGAATGTTCAGCTGTGCAATGTTACAGGAGTTTCTATATAGACTTTACAATTAGGAGTTTGCACAGTGTGACATGTTCAAGTTCTGTATGATTTCTGAAACTGCACAGCATGTGCCAAGCTATAGCCAGCCAGGATCTTGTTTTGGATTTTGATGTAGTTAATGTCAGCATTGCTCCCTGCTGTTGGCGCACACTGAATGATTGAATTTATTTGGTGGTAGCACAGAAGAGAGCTCTCTCATAGCTCTTTACAAAAACAGCGATGTATCATCATCAAGGATAGAAAAAACACACAAAAAAATCATTGGGCTTATTGCCATGATGGTCCTCCAGGAACAAACATAAACAATACATACCAAACCGAACACAAACAAACCAATAAAACAGGTGAAATAAAGGTCAAAATCAATCAAAGAAATGAGAATTTCATCAAGATCTTAAAACTTTTACAAACTGATTAGAGTAGCTGTTCTATCAACAATTAAATCTCTAGCTGACAATAGGGCATAAATCTCAAAATGAACGGACATCTAAACTGAATTTATTCAAAGCTTTTTAACAAAAATTTAAAGGCTTTTTCAAGAGGAACTGAATAAATTACCTGTTCAGACTTCCTTTATTTCCACACCAGCTTACTGTTTGTAATCAGCTCTCTTATTATATTTAAGCCCAGCTTTTCAGCTGACAATTGCTTGTTATCCTTTTCTGGATATTCTTGTTTTTGTTTGTAGTAGTGAGCTTGTCTTCAGTCTGATCTGTTTGCTTTACTCCCATGTGACCATCTTTGTTTTAGTTTATTTCCGTCCATGAAATATATTTTGCTTCTTTAACACCTGGCTTTGTTTTGGTCTTCCAACCATGTGTTTCTGAGAAATTGTTACTAAAGACGTCTTTTATAGAAATTTACTTATTCCTTAGCAGTTTTTTTCATTAAAATCCACATAAAAAAATAAAGCCAGAGGGGAATGTGGGGATTTTGGGATTACACACCTGTTTCTGTTCATTGGTGACCAAGTCATGTTTTTTTAGTCTTTAACACAACATTGTTCCTTGTTAATTCTGTATTGGAGTCATGTATAATGTAATTAATCTGATCTTATTTCTAAGAGATTTATTTCTGATTAGCTCTTTTTTAAGTAACCCCTCTTCAAAATGTTCCAAATACTATCTCTCCATTTCACTTCCATTCCTCTGTTGACCCTCAGATATAAAAAGTAACTTCCTCTTAAAGCAAGTTTTGTCTTTTTAACATAAAAATAATATGAAGCGGCTGAGAGAAAAGAGAAAATGAGATAGACAACATAGAGTGGGAAACTTAATATGAGTGTCTCGTTTGGCTCAACATATAATAAAATGCTCTGAAATGCATTGAGCATCAAAGTTCACTTTTATCCTTCGAGCCTATCTAACACTTTCCTCATCATAATAAAGAAAGACATTGCTTTCTTTTTCAACTCTAGGGAGGTGACTGTGTGCAGATTTTGGTTTGCATCTGTCTTACTGACACATACAAACATTAATATTATTATTTTGAGAGGATAACCATTATTATGAGCAGGGTTAAAGCAGATTCTGTTTGGAAGACTCTTTATCTGCTGAGGTTGGGGTCACAGAGCTGAATAACAGAATTATGAGCTACCTTATCAGGAAAAAGTGGTCCCTCAGACAATGTGTGTTTTGAACTCTTTGTATTCAGAGCAACAATGGTTCTGTTATGAAAATAGTCCATCTTTTTAAACACAATGAAAAGAATGACCAACAAAACAAATCCATTATATTATTTTAGAAGAGGATCTTTAAGCAAGGTGTGTAAAAGTTTATCATGTGCCATATGTGTGTATGTTTGTCCTTTTTTTTGGATCTTTTTACTGAATGCTTGGTAAAACCAGTGTACTTTGTGTTGTCTTGTTTTGAAACATCTGTGCAAGTGAAAATTACAGAGCGGAGGAAGGACAAATGAAGGAGGATGAAAAAACCAAACCTGAAAGTAGAAAATGGCAAAGGGGTAAAATATCCCCCACCTGTGGCAACAGAAGTGTGTTTAGTAGACTAAAAAGTAGTCAATTCCTTTGTTGTGGAACATTCTAGCTTCGGCAACATAGACATGGATCAAAAATGCAAGATGTTGCAAAAATTATTTTGGATCGGCAACAGTTGACAAAACAAATAAAGTCCCAGAAGATGCATCAACCTTATGTGAATAATGAACTGAATGCCAAGTTTTCCACTTATAACTCTTTTGGAAACACCCTGCTTATATTTAAAAATATCCAAACCAAAGTAAGTTACTTGCTTTCAGTTTTTTTTGTTACATTTAGACACAACAATGGTTCACTGGTAGATTTGTGTGCCATGATAAGCTGTGCTTCAGCATCAAGTGCAGCGACAAAGAAATATAAAACCATTCCTTAGGAAATTTTCAGTTGAGGACAGAAAATGGAATGACTTGATTTCTAAGTACCAACAATATATGATGAAACAATGTGTGTAATATAAAATGATATCCTGTCCTGACTTGCAAAACTTTTGCTTTTTCTGCCACAACTTTCAAATATGATTGTCAAGCAGAAAGACTATTAGATCAGGAAAATCAATTATCCCCATTATGCTACCATCACTGTTCAGCCTATACAAAAACTGACATTCTGACCAACACCAATAAGGTATAAAGAAAAGCCGTAAACATGATGCAAGGTATATAGATAACTGCAGCAAAAAGAGTGAGCTGTGCTGGACAAGTTGAACGAGCGAACACTTGATTCATTCACAAATGGCAAAATACAGTCTTTGAATCTATTTATGCACTTTGTGGGGGACTTAAGATAAATTACATTAGATTTTAAACAAATAACCTTGGCGCTAACTTTTTGTGTCATTTCCGATTGGCACTGTAGGGGCATATGCATTAATGTTGTCCAGTAAAGTTTATCCAGTTTATCATTTTTGTATTCATATTGATAGTTGAATATTTTATCTTTGTTAGATAGAAACTATTTTTCTGTGCTGTTGAGCAAAGAGCCATTGTTGGAAAAAAAATCTGACTGTTTCTGAAAGGTGATAAGCTGCAAACCCCCTTCACTAGAGAGCTCCCCCGTCACAGCAGGGGGCATAAGATAATTGCTTTTAACCTCATTCCATATTCTTTAAGATGAACTTTAGTTCTCTAACTTGGATCTACAGTGAACCAGGATTCACTGAATCATTCTGATGATGGTTTTCAACCCCTTGTTTCTATTGTGTGTGCATAGTTCCTTAGCTTCTTTTTATCTTAATTATACCTCAAGTTTCACAAGCCTAGTAGATTGTTGATTGAAATATAGTGTTCTGATAAACAGCATTCTATAGTGGATCCAGCATTCTCTGGATGTTAATTTATTTCTGTTAATAAATTCTTGAACTTTTAAATGCTAAATGGATTGTACTTGTATAGCGCTTCAACTAGTCTGACAACCCCAAAGTGCTTTACACTACAGTAGGACATTCACACCATGACAGTGGTGAGCTAACCAGAGCTGCCCTGGGGAAGACTGAGAGAGGCAATGCTGCAATGCATCGGCACTCTGACCACCACCAACAGGCAATTTGGGTGAAGTGTCTTGCCCAAGGACATAGCGACTGAGACAGTCAAAGCAGTTGTAGGAACTGAAAGAACTCCCTAACTCCTACGCCACTGGTTGTAGCTTTAATCCATATGTGTGCAGTGTTTTCTGTTAAAAGAATGCCAGTGTTCAAATCACGCTTTCAACTATTGATATTTTCCTAATATCAGCTGTTTGGGCTGATAGTCACTGGACAATACCTAACAGACCGAGATTATTTATTAAACATCAAATAGCTTAAAACCATGTGTAATGGCACAACAGTGCAAAGTGTCACATTGTTAAATACTTCAAGGAAATAAATAATCTAATTAAATGGTAATTTTGTAAAATGATATGGCTATTTTATGAATTGCTGCTTTTGTATTCTAACCAATATTACACATTCCCTGCTGTTATTGTTGTGTGGTAACAAAAAGGCTGGTCACACTACTGAGACTGTAAAAAGATGCCTAAAGACTTTGATAACTAACTTGGCTATGAACTGAAAAACAGTTACTGCGGTCTGTAAATATCCACCTCTCAAATGTACAGAAGTGGAAATTGCAAGGTCAACACTGTTGTTATTTTCTCACCAATGGCGTGAATGAAAGAAAGATGGATTATGTGAAGATTTTTAGCCAGAATCCCACTTCGTTTCCCTGGGATCCCACCTCGTTTCTACCCCACTGAATTTGATATTGCCTTTGATGTTCCTGTTGACAACAATCTTTGAGGGGAAAATGAACCATTTAGCCTTGAACCTAGCAGTGTACAGTTCCACAGAAATCAACACTGTGTTGGATGTGCCAAGAAAACACAGAGAACTTTTGTTTAAGTCCAGGGTCACTGCTGTCATCCCAGCTGATCACAACACGGAACAACACCTCTGCCTTTCTGATAAGATTTCTTTTCACCACTCCCACTGCAATTTGCTAAAAGACTATTCTTTATTGGCAAAAAAAAATCTCTGGAGCGGCATTAAAATTTTATTCAATAGGTAAATATGTCTAAACACTATACTCATGCAGACAAGAAAGGGGACAGAAAGCACACATTGCTGTATTTATGTATGCTAGGAAAGGGTGCAAAAGCAGCCAAAGGCATCAGCTTCTTTGATTGGCAGGAATCAAGCAGCTTCCTGGTTGTAGCTTTGTGACTTACAAGCAGTCCAGACAAACAGAGCCACAGGCTGCAGCAAGCTAATCAAAAACAGCAAAGAACAAACAAGGCCACCTCTTTCAGACTCTCTCAGAATAACAGGATTAGAATTTATCTCCCAGTAGCAGTTATTCGACCCTGGTAGCATTTAAATTGCATTCGATCAGGAGAGATCCAACCAAACACAGTGAGTAAGAAGGCTTTAAGTTGCAATACATGTGATGGTTTAGCAGTGATTTTGCAAAGAGGAGAGTTTCCCTAAGTGAATATTATTAAGGTTATAAGATGAAACATTAATTCATTGGATGTAGTACATTGACAGCAGTAATTGCAGCTCTGATCCACTCTGTAGGGGCAAAGAAAGATCTAAGCCTAAAAGCCAGGCTCTAGTCTGTACCGATCTGACTTCGTTCTTCACCTGTTGTCTTAAAATGTGGATCATGACCGAAAGAACAAAGATCCCATGCATCCGAGTAATATCTCACATGTATGAAAAGAAAATTAATCTACTCTGTGGGGTGACTGATAAAAAGTGAGGAGCTCAAACATCCAGTTTAAACTTGATGTAGAGCTGCTGCTCTTTCTCTTTAAAAGGAATAAGTTGAGGTAATATGCAAACAGGAAGGCCAGCAGCTTGGGGAAAGATTCAGCAGTCCACTTGAACCTGAAAGAGCAAAAGACTCACTTTAGGTGACTATGATGTCTAGAGTTTGGACAGAGAGAGCAGATGGTTTGAAAGAAGGGTGAAAAAAACTACTTTTTTAAAAGAGAAAAGCCATCACTGAACAGAGGGGGAACACTACCAACTCCCCAGTAAAACTCAGTCCTCCAACCCATTCCAAAGAGATTACATAAGGAGTCTCATCATAAATCAGGTGACCAAGTTTTTCACTCACACCAAGTCAAAAGTCCCATTTACACTACCCTTGTTAAACCGATCCATGCCGAGCTCGGACCGAGCTTGAATCAGTTAACCAAGCCGAGCTCGGTTCTGATTGAAGGAGGGAATCAAGCAAATAAAAATGGCGGTGCCCGGGAAGTTATGCTTGGTTATATTTGCTTTTTGCGGAGCATCAGGCGAAGAAGGCAACCTTTGGTGAATTTACTTGACTGAGTCGTCTTTTGGGAAGTGGATAAGACAATGAACGTCTAATCAGGATTTACAGACACAGGAAACAATGACAGACGTTGAGGTTCATCACACTGCTAAGCAGAATCATCACTGGAAATCGAGTGGCACGGTAAGGAAACTAGTATTTTTATGAATGTCTGAAACCACAAAATTAGTCAGCTGACTGTAAGGAGATGACGCGGTCTGCTCATGCGCTCTTTGCTATCTGAGAACCGAGCCAGGGAAAAACCGGGTCGAGCCCATTCATCGAACTGGTCTAGATTTAGCACGGTCCAGTTCAGTTTGTGATCCATTTAAGCCCCATTTACACTACCCTTGTTAAACCGATCCATGCCGAGCTCGGTCCGAGCTTGGACAGCCTGTGTACCCTCTGGTCCGCGTGCTCCAGCTTCTTTCACGCCTGCCCGCTCAGCTCCGCCGCGTCCGCTGGCTCCGGCTGTCATCTCCACCTCATTCAGTCCGTTACAGAACTCTGGTTCTCTTCATCCAAACTCCACAAACTGCAATTAAACTGTTAAAGGCGAAACTCTGTGTTTGTGGTTTAAATTGTTTACTTTTAAATCACTGCTGCACCTTACACTGTAATTAAATTTTACTGCAATTTACAAGCTGTATGCAACAAAGTTTTGTTCTGTACGCACTCTGTGCATACAAAATGACAAATAAAGTTGTCTAAGTCCAAGTCTGGTTGTGTTCGGGTTCATCAGAACAAATCATGACAAGTGGAGCTTGCTTTAAAAGTTTCCCCAGATCGAGCCTGTGTCAGAGTGGCCAAAGTCTCTCAAATATTAAAAGCTTTATAATATTATTATTTATATTATTTTTTTCCCCTTGCAGACATGGTTCATGGTTTGAAAATAATAAGAATATATTTCTGTTTGACCCTCTCTGGCATCTCTGGCATGATAAGTTAAGTGGGGTGCAAAAACTAAACACCTGTTAGGAGCAACTCATTTTTTTGTGATGTATACAAAGTGACTTTGATCAGTGTTAAATGAAACATAAATAAGCATAAGCCAACACACTAGAAATGCTATTTAATATAAGCTAAATGTTATTACATTTTTATACATAAAATTACAAATAAAGGATCACTAATAATGTTAATGTATCGAACAGAAAAGATTCACATTAATCTTCCAGTGAGCCTGCAAGGACAACCAATATTAGATTGTCGCACACTCTCCAGCAGAACGTAAATGTGTGCAATTCAAGTATTTTGATCGGACCATCGAAGTTTAGGGCCAAAGGATTTGTGCTCCACATCTGTCTACTCTGTCTGTTCATTATTTAAACAAACATTGGTGGGCCGACCCCAATATTAAGGCGCCTCAAGAGGATTTAGCCTACTGAGATTGTCAGTTTTCTGGCAAACTTAGATACATAGACACAAATGTTTATAACAGAATTGTATTGGTAAGGGAACCGGTCTTTTTTTTTAAAAACATATTACACAACAAAGAACGATCCTGTCCCATTGATTATTCTGAACATAGAGCTCCACAGCAACATCCCGTGGGGCCAAGCCCTACTATCCCCAAATGCAGAGACGCCACAGCTCCTTAGCAAAACCACAAAAACCTGGGCTGGCTCTGAAAAACACTTCTGAAACACTCATAAGTGAACGGAGCCGTGCGGTGCTGGCCTTTACAAGCCTGTTGAACTGGAGCTTATATCCACATTGGTCTCGGAATTGGGATTGGGAACTGTTGCTTTTTTATGTTTTGTTTTTTTTGTTTGTTTTTTTGCAAGAAGTTTTATTAGAATTCATGCAGGGAATATGTCATGTTAATTGGACACTGAAACAAGAAGGTAGAAGAGGAAAAAAGAGAGAAAAGATGAAAGACAAAGAGGAAGAGGAAAGAAAAGAGAGAGAGCGATACAACATCCTCAGTATGCTTCTTCACCTGCAAAGAAAGATATTAAAAGAACAGTACAAACAGCCAATGAAGTACTACAGGTACAAACAAGCAATGCCTTGATACAATCAATGAAGAATATACAGTATTATTTAATATAGAATGTATAAAGTGACAACTGAAGATTATAACAAGGGTTTTCTGTATGGAAGTGAGTCTGTAAGTACGTGGAGGTACACCTGTAGGTGCTTGTAAGAGTGTGCTTGTGTATGTAAGGTTTATCCATGAGAAAAATGTCCAATAGTGCTTGTGAAGAGCCAAAGACCCACAACCCCAGACCACCAACCCAGACACCAGGTGAACCAAAACCCCAGATGCCCAAAGGGACCTTCAGAGCAAAGGTGTTATCTCAAAACTGCCTAAATATTCTGTAATACCATTCCTAAAGTTTAGTCACTATCGATAAGATGCCAAAGAAAGTTCTAGAAGGACCAACAGTTTTTATAGCAAGATGGACCACATCGATCCCCAGGCTCTTCCGTCCCTCACCTGTTTCTATGTATTGCTTTGTGATTTTATACCCTTCTTTGGTTTACAAGGGAAAACAAAGCAAGATGGACCGCCATTTTGTGGAATCTACATTCTCGAGTTCATATAACAAGCACTTCTCAATTATCTTTTGGTTCCCTTTTTCTTTATAATACCTTAAAATTATAAGTGGGTCTTTATGTTACAAAACGGATGTCTGACCATCAAACATCACAAGCATAAGTTAGATACAAGACACAAAAATCCTACACAACCTCTGCAGCAGCAAGATCTCTCAAAAAATAATTGAAAAAGTAGACATGCAGAAGACGAGAAATTATGAATAATAAGGACAAATGAAGAAGATGAAAACCAGTGCCTGCATCCAAATTAAATCATGTCAAGACAGGAAACAAAGTATCTTATCATTTTAATAATATCTTCACACTAATCCACACAACTATATGTAATGCAAATGAAAATTGCTGTCTAGGTTTCAGTATGAATCAGCCACAACTGCCAAGTGGTTTTGAACTAATACTGAGCTCTATAAATATGTCTTTTTCACTTGCCATTTATCTTTTCCTGCTCCTTAAACAGCCTGACACACTTCAGAGCCATAAATGAAGTCACATCTCTGAGTAATAGCAGCAGCAGTAATGCGGGAGTCATTCCAAAATCCCAGGGAATGACAAGCAAATATGCTGTAATGCATCATCACTTTTTCCCCCTACTGCTATAGAGATTTAAGGAAACATGTGGTTGCTTTTTGGTGCAGTAGTCCTCCGTAACAGGTTGGAGACTGTGATACCAATTTACGGTGGAATAAATAAACCATCTCCTGTTGACAGATTTATTTTTTGTTTGTTTGTTCTTCTTTTTTAACTGAATAAAAGGGGTGTGGAGGACTGTGGGTAACAGCTGTTTTTTCAAATCTGGTTACTTTTATCAAATGGCAACAGAAGGATATGAAGTCATTGGGGTCAGAAAACAATGAGACCCTAATGTGTTTTACTTAAAATGTTTTAGTTTGTATCTTTGTTTCCCTCTGCATGTCATTAATTGGTTATTTAATGTATATTTGATACTTTCAACTCCCACAAAATTAGTAACTCTGAGAGTGATGATTATCTGATGAATTAAACGACTCAAATTCACACCTGCCTGGGGAATATTGTTTTCTTCACTCCTGACCTGGTGAGAAGACAGCTAACCAGACTCCACTCCGGCAAAGCTGTAGGTCCTCATGGTGTATTCCCCAGGGTGCTCAAAGCTTGTGCCTACTAGCTCTGTGGAGTACTTAGCCAAGTCTTCAGCCTGAGCCTGCACCTCCAGAGAGTCCCTGTGCTGTGGAAGACGTCCTGCCTCGTTCCTGTGCCAAAGACGCCGCATCCTAGCAGCCCTCAGAACTACAGACCGGTGGCACTGACGTCCCATATCATGAAGACCTTTGAGAGGCTAGTCCTGCAGCAGCTAAGGCCCATGGTCAGGCCCTTCACTGATCCACTACAGTTCGCCTACCAGCCCCGCCTGGGAATTGAGGATAGCATCATCTTCCTGCTGAACAGAGTCTACACTCATCTGGACAAGCCGGCGAGCACTGTGAGAATCATGTTCTTTGATTTCTCCAGTGCCTTCAACACCATCCGTCCGGCTCTACTAGGTGAGAAGATGACTGCGATTCAGGTGGAGGCACCCATCGTGTCCATACAGATTAATCATCCCCAAAACACTAGTAGCAAGTAAATATCTGTCTTTTCAAGATGCCAGGGATTTCCAGGATGGCAGCGCAGGATACTGCAGCAGCCAAGGCACTCCAGCTTATTGTGTTTGTTTTTGTGTTCTTACTCACGTTATCACCACCTTAAGCTCTAATACAATACAGGAAAGAAGAGCTATTGGAACTGTGATCCAACCCTGGAGTGCACACACTGTACCGACAGTCGAATCCACACATTATCCACCCCGACAACAACTGAGCAATGACGTGGCTCTCCCTGAAACCTTAAACAGCTACTTTACATGCTTTGACTCTCCAAGCAGCAGGGAGCCTGAACATCTTCCCCAGCCAGAGGAGCAGCATCTCGTACTGCAGCTCCACCAAGTGACTTCTTCCCTGAAAGAGGTCAACACCAACAAGGCTGCAGGTCCAGACATGGTGTCAGGTCAGACGCTTAGATTGTGTGCTGACCAGCTAGCAGGGGTCTTTCTGGACATATTCAACCTCTCCCTGCAGCTCTCCATGGTTCCTGCCTTTCTAAACGCATCCGTCATCGTGCCTGTCCCCAAGAAATCAATCATCACCTGCCTCAATGATTATCTTTCCATCGCTTCGACCCCCGTCATGATGAAGTGCTTTGAGAGGATCCTCCTAAAGTACATCAGGGACGCCATCCCTGCTGGTCTGGACACCCTGCAGTTTGCCTACAGAGAGAATCGCTCCACGGAGGATGCTGTCTCGTTAGCACTGCACTCAGCTCTGATTTATCTGCTGCAGCCCAACACCTATGTTAGGATGCTCTTCATGGACTTCAGTTCAGCCTTCAACACCGGGCTCCCAGACATGCTGGCTCTGAAGATCCACAACATGGGATTCTCCACACCTCTCTGCTCCCGCATCAATGACTTCCTCACCAACAGGCCCCAGGTGGTGAGGATAGGGAAATGCACATCTGCTCCACTGATCCTCAACACAGGAACACCGCAGGGTTGTGTCCTCAGCCCTGCTTTTTTCACCCTTTTCAGCCAGAACTGTTCTGCTATCCACCCCATAAACACAGTGGTGAGGTTTGCGGTCTCATCTCCAACAATGATGAATCCCACTACAGCGATGAGTTCAGCAATCTCACATAGTGGTGCTCCAGGAAAAACCTGATCCTGAACACCAGTAAGACCCAGGGGGTAATAATAGATCAAAGGAGGTCCAGGAGGGCTGAACACGCTCCTCTCTACATCCAGGAAGAGGTGGTGGAGCACGTGGGCAGCATTAAATTCCTGGGCATTCACATCTCCTATGACCTCTCCTGGACTGTGAACACCTCCCACCTCCCAATAGCATTGAAACATATAACGGGGCACCAAGTTGTAAAAAGGTATAGAGGGCACTTTTCAATACTTTATGATGTTGTGAAATAGCATCTAAAAGTATAGGGGGCACAAAGTTGTAAAAAGATAGGGGCACTTTTCAATACTTGATAATTGGTGTGAAATAGCATTGAAAAGTATAGGGGCACGAGGTGGGCACCAATGTATTTTACTAAGTATACGGCAAATTTTGCATGAAAATGGTTATTTAAATGTTGTTAAATGCAGTAATATACATCACTGAGATTATCTATGAAAACTAGCTAGACTTTATTTGTTCAAAAACAGGCAGGGATTGTAATAATTTTTAAACTGCTAATTTGGCTAATTTGTTTCTATGCTCAGAAAACAATTCTGTTTTTATTTTTCCTGTGTCTCAAACAATATCTCTCCCTGCATTCTCAACATTCAAGAAACCTTTTCTCCCATAGATGCCTTACTGATCTGTTTCCGAGTGCTGCCTTTGGTTCTCTTTATTTCTTTTTTTTTATCTAGTGCACTTCTTGCTATCAGGATGCATAGAAAGTTGCCTGCAGATGCTGACATGAGATTGGCCTCATGCATTTATGGATGCAGCCCAGCGTCTCTATTGCTGTTATGTCCTAGCTCTTTATGTTGGACAAGACCAGACCTTTAATGTGTTTACAAGGAATTTTGGAGGCTACCTTTATTCAACTGAGTCTCTTTTACATTTGTTATTAGACAAGGACAGATGGAGCCCTTCTCTGCATGGTATTTCACAATCTGTCTTGTTTCACTGCGTTAAGCAGGCTTCGTCACTGTGTGTGATGTGCTGTTTGGTGAAGAAGTTCTTTCACATACCAGCCTATCAGTCACGCTTTTATTATTTCTGCAGCAATCAACAGCTGGATATTTTTCTAGTGCTCACTACAAGAGTTTGATCTGATGGCAGACTTTGTTTCATACATTACAGCAGATGTTGAAAACAGACAGAAAATGAACACTGTTGTTACTAGAATGAAGTCAAAAGCAACTTGATGCAGTCTAAATTTGAAGAAAAAAAAGAAAACTAATATAAAAACACAATGTGAACTCATATATAGCAAAGTAGCTCTTTAACTTTAATTGAGATTTTTTTTTATTTCATTCCTGCTTTTCTTGGAAAAATAGCTTTTATGGACAACAATTTCTTCTTGTATTGGATACTGTGTGTCTGGACTGAGTTTTTCCCAATACCTTTCTAGATTTTTCTCTTTTGTTATGATGTGTAACCATGGCAACAGGGTGGTTTACAACAGGGAGCAGCTCATTAACATTGCAAAAGCAGAAATAATATGATAACTGAAGCAGAAATTACACAGGAGTTGAAAAGTAGGCATTGTGGTTGCAGAGCAGGAGCAAAGAGGAGAGATAGAAAGAGGAAGCTCAAACCATCTCTGCCATCCATCATCATGGGCAATGTGAGATTGTTAGCTAACAAGTTGGATGAACCTCAAGCCCTGACAAGGACCCAGCTAGAGTATTGGGAATGCAGTATTATGTGTTTTACAGAGAGATGGCTACAGGATCATATCCCCAACTCCAACATCTCTCTGCTGGACTATACGAGAAGACAAAGATTTAAAGAGAAGCAGGAAAAGGAAAGAAGGTGGATTGCCGGAGGTCGTCAACAACAGATTTTGTCACCCAGCACACATTACTGTGAAGTGTCATTTCTGCAGTCCAGACATTGAACTATTGGCAGTAAGTTTTCATTCATATTATTTGCCAAGAGGGTTCACCAGTGTTGTTTTGGTGGTTGTTTACATTCCACCTCCAGCTGTTGCCGACAATGCATCATTTCCGTTGTTGCCACAACACCCCAATTCTTTTGTGGCAACATCTGGTGATTTTATTCACGTCTCACTCTCTACTACACTGCTAACATTTCAACAGTTGGTCAGCTGCTCTACCAGAGAAAACAAAACATTGGGTTTGTTTTACACAAATGTCAAGGATCCATATATTTCCAAATAAAGGCGTCCTCTGGGTAAATCAAAAATGACTGTGAGAAAGTGGTCACCGGAAGCTGAAGAAGCCCTACAGGGTTGTTTTGAAACAAACAATTGAATTTCTCTTTGCAAGCCACATGGAGACGACATGAATGCCATGACTGAGTGTGTGACCAACTATATGAACTTCTGTGTGGACAGTATCATCCCCACCACAACACTGAGAATCTTCCCTAATAACAAACCTTGGATCACCAGTGACCCGAAGGAATTGTTGAACAAGTAAAGAAGAGCCTTTAGTGAGCGAGACAGAGAGTTATTGAGGAGTATGCAGAAGCAGTGCACAGTCATGATCAGAGACAGGAAGGAGGTGTATAGGAAAAAACTGGAGAGTCAACTGAAGAGGAACAATATCAGAGATTTGTGGTCAGAGGTGAAAAAGATCACAGGCTCCAACTAGAAAAAGGATTGGCTAGATGGATGTCTGAGCAGAGCAAATGAGCTGAGTTCAGTTCAGGAACAGGCTCACCATCTTCCCCTCCTGCCCCCAGCCAAACAGACATCCTACCCTTCTTTGGGTGGAGGCCTCAACACTCGCCAACAATAAGTATGTGCTGCAAAATCATCCAAAATCATTCTCACTTTTGCCCCAGGATAGATGTAAAATTCCCTATAAACAATCGGTCCTCTCCAACAACAATGTCTTAGTCACGTTTTTCTCCTATCAAACCTAGAGGTACGGTACGGAACCAATGTTCCCTCAAAGCTGCGCACATGCGCAATTTTGCATTGCTTCTGGATTGAGCATGCACAGCAAATCTGCGCAGTAAATAAAATCCAAGCTGAACTGTAAACAAAATACTAATAAACAAAGTTATTTTGTAGCATTTTGCAATTGTGGTGAGATGGTGTTCCACAGTCCCACTCTGTGTGTGCCAGGTGCTGATCGGAGCGCACCACTGATTGATAGGTGGGGCAGACGTCTTTATAGTTGGGCAGGTTGCGGTGTGTGTCTTTGTTCTGGGCACCGTTTCAGAAAAAATGCCCAATCTACCCTGAGTAGAAAGCTGCTACTCTGAGTAGTTCTACCTCATACATACTCAACGTTTTTCAGTGTCAGAACAGGTGATATCAATCAGGTAACGGAACACAACTAAACCTGACTTGTTTGCGAGCATGAGCATGAAAAAAGGCCTTCTCATTGTCAGGACTCAGCTGGCAGGGCCGTACAGCCTATTGCCGTCTCTGCTCTGTCCACAGGTGTTCGCGGTTGGCTGGTGGGCGGAGTAGGCGCACCTGCGGCTCGTCAGCAGCACCGGAGCTGCACTATAACATCTGCACTCGAACAGCGGGTGGATGCCAGAGTGTTACCGTTGTGGTACGCCTACCAGCCTCGACCTCTCACCACTAAGACTTAGCTCCCACGCTAACTGCTACCATTTGTGTCTCCCAGGTACCTCCTCGTGCTCCTTCGTCCGTCCTCGAGCTCCTCAATCCTCCTTGTGTCTCCTCCTGGGATTCTCCCATTCCTCTCGAGTTGATCCTCGCTTCTCGGACGTAAGGCTTTCCTGACAACTCCCTGGTTCCATCCGCTGTTCTGGATTCCTGGATTCCCCGGTGCTGCTCGGACCTCTCGCCTCGCTCTCCAGCTGCCCGGACACCTACGACCAACATTCAGCTGAGTCCACACTGCCGTCCTCCCCGGTTGGGTTATTGCACCTTGTGGTAAGCTTACGCCGCCTAGTTACTTTACTTTAGATTTCCCCTCCGTAAACTAATTGTCTTCCCTTACCTCCAGATCAACCCGGTTACCCTCTACCTAAGTTCTTGCCCGAGCCTCCTCCAGTCCGCAGATTAGCTCCGCTGCCTAGCATTCTCCTGTGTAAAAATAAACTCTTTAAAACTTACCTGTTGTCACCGAGTGTGTTTCTGCATGTGGGCCCGACATCTTAAGGCAAACATGACACTCATGGATTGCAGATGACGTGATTCGCAACGGCAGTAAATAAGAAGCCTGGAAGTTTGCATTTTCCGCGAGTTGAATTAGATATCTATAATTAAAACATATGGAGATTATTAAACCATAAGAAACAACGCTGTTGTTTCTTATGGAATTAAAGCTGTATTCTCACACTTCACTCAATCAACACAAAATGGGCGGGGGCATTGATTATGCAAGGCATTGAAAGGACATGGCAGCAAATCATGATGAAGTATGAAAATACAGTTTAATCAAGTATGGTTAATTTATACTTATGTTTAACTGTACTTAACTAAAGCATTAATTGTTTATATTCAGCATATGCAATTAATGATGAGATGGGGTGAGTTATTATATTAATCATATGGGCTATAATTATATTTTAAGTTGAAGTAAACAAAGAAGAAATGTGCCATAGCCCTAATGGTGTTGGGACACACACATTCACACACTGACAGTGGTGAGCTACGGTAGTAGCCACAGCTGCCCTAGAGCAGACTGACAGAAGCGAGGCTGCACAGAAACATATGCTTGTGCTAGATCTCACTGGAGAAAATGTAAATAATTTAATGGCAATAAAATTTGAACTCTGAAAGATGTGCATGTCTCTCAGTTCTTCCTTGGCAGGACCCCTACTCTGAAATAAAGCATACTATACTGCTCTTAGAAAAATCCAAGATTTTTGTCTTTTTCATGTAGTCGAGTAAAATTAGTTGTATCAAAACTAAGTAATCTAAAAGAAATTATTGCTGTAACTTGATTCTTTTAGTAAGCCATGTAACTTGTTATAAATCTCAGGTTTTGGACAGGCGTAATGTATCCTCAGTGTGCACGTGCGACGATGCTCATGGGGGTCAAGTGAATGCTCAGGGAGTTTGTGTGTATGCTTAGGCACATGAAAAATTAGGGGGACAGTGTCCGGAACTACTTTGGTTCAGCGTGTAGCCCGTGTTTACTTGCTTGTTCCTGAGCCAATCACATAAGAGTTCCCAGAGTTCTAAAAACATAGCGCAGCATTTGGTATTTTATTTTGGCAAAGAAGCAGCCGCCTGCAAACACGGAAGCCAGAAAGAATTGCGGGTTAATAATAAAAAATACAACATTATAGACCTATCACGTGCAAGTAAAAATTCACAACAGCAACGCACCATTTAGAAACGGCACATTTGGCTTAGGATGTCTCAAGTTATCTCCCTTTACAAGATTTTTGTACAATTAAAGGACCCCTGGGAAAATTAAAGATTTTGCATAGTTTTATTTTTATATCATGTGGAAATGCTCCCAAAAAGAAGGAAGAACGCAACACAAACAGGAAAATGTTTCTGCATATACAAAACTAATAATTTTTTTTATATGTTCACATAAATTGGATGGGATATGGACCAAATTTATATAGTATTTTTCTATATATACATACTGACTACTCAAAGTGCTTTACACTAGAGCCACATTCACCCAGTCACACTCACACATGCACAAATTCACGTACCAAAATTTTGATTCATACAACCATACTCAGATTCCTTTATAAAAAGGGTGGATTAGTGTCTCTCTATATATATTCTATATATATATATATATCTATATATATCTATATATATATATATATGTATATATATATATGTTACTATAAATGTAAATAAATAAATAAACATTAAGTTTGTATATGCCCTGCAATAGACTGGCGACCTGTCCAGGGTGTACCCCGCCTCTCACCAATTGACAGCTGGAGATAGGCACCAGCACTCCTCATGACCCCACAAGGGATAGACGTGTTAGAAAATGGATGGATGGATGGATGGATGGATGGATGGATGGATAATTTTGCATACTTAAAATTAACAGACAATTTTAATGTCATTATCAATGCTGCAGTGTGACATCTCATTGAAACAATGAGGACATTTAAATAAACAAATCACAGAACTATGCACACATTTATATTTTAACTGCCTAAACTTTGCAATATGAACTATAGCTTGTGATACTAAAATCCTTTTTATATTGACACACATAAAAAAAACAAATGTCTTTAAATAGACTGTATTGTGTTTGTTTATGGAAAACAGAGATCTCATGGAATCCTTCTCTGACAACATGAGTAAAAACAGTGCAAACGTTTGTGCATTTCTCCACAAAAAACCCTCGTATCAAACACACCTCCACAGTGACTAGGTCTGTCTTTCCTAAGATGCCCGCAGCCCGTCAACATCCATCTGTCTGAGATTTCTCCCCCACTCTCCCTTTAGTCGCATGACAGACGAAGAACAGCGTTAGAGTGTTTTTGCTTTCTGATTTGATATTTTTGTTGTCAGTGTATGAACTGATATTTAACTGCTTTTATCAAAGGCAATAAAAAGTACAGGGAGAATAAAACCAAGGGCTTAGATGTTTTGAAGGAGAAAAGGAACAAAAAAGGCTTATGTGCAAAGGCTCTGTCCTCAATTCTAGGCTTCAAAAACAGCAGGTTTTAATATACAACTTACCTTAATGCATCTAGCATCCCTCAAAAAACATGCTTTGCACTCACAACTGAAAACAACCCTTTGAAAAGTTGTCTATTTAAGCTAATTTGTAGTTTTCCTCTCTCATGTTTGTGTGCTTTTTAGCATCTTGTGTGGGTGTGACTCGTTCCCTTCTATGGCAGCAAAGCAATGCATTTAGGCATCTAGACACAGTGAAGGCATCAAGCTCAAGTTCAAACTGAATATCAGAATGGTGGAGAAAAGGCATTTAAAGGACTGAACATGATTTGGTTGCTGATGACAAATAGAGTTGTCTGAGTAATTCATAAATTGCTGCACTACTGGGATTTTTATGTGCAACTATTTATCTGGTGACCAGAGAATAGTATATTCTTTACGTCAGAGGTCAGAGGAGAATGGGCTGTCTAGTTCAAAATGACAGAAAAGCAACAATAGCTCAAATAACTACTTTTTGCAATCAGGTATATGGAAAAACATGTCTAAATATATAACACATTGAATATTGAAACAGATGGTGACAAGCAGCACTTGTGGTACCAACCTTGTCAGCTAACAGGAAACTGAGGCTCTAGGTCACAAAGGCTCTCTAGCAGATTGGAAAAATGTTGCCTGGTACATTGAACGTCTGCAAGTCTTTGTACAATAAGGGAGTGGTTCTTGTCCTCTGCTCAACTGGCATTAAAACATAATAATGCTTTCAGAGCAACCAAAATGCATTATTGTCATCCATCCATCCATCCATCCATTTTCTTACATGCTTATCCCTGTTGGGGTCGCAAGGGGTGCTGGTGCCTATCTCCAGCTGTCAATGGCCGAGAGGCAGGGTTCACCCTGAACAGGTTGTCAGTCTATTGCAGAACAACACAGAGACAGACAGGACAAACAACCATTCATGCACACATTCACACCTAAGGAGAATTTAGAGAGGCCAGTTAACCTAACAGTCATGTTTTTTGGACTGTGGAAGGAAGCCGGAGTACCCGGAGAGAACCCACACATGCACAGGGAGAACACGCAAACTCAAAATATTTTCTTAATTTATTTCATTTTGATTTATAGAGGGAATTTACTGAGCCCCTAAAGGGACATTGAAGGGAAATTTCAAAAAATAAATTTCTGGTGCACTAGAAAGTAATTTTTTGTTTTTTTCCTTGCAGTGTCCCTTTAGGAGCTCCATCGGAATTTCCTGGAAAGATCTACAAAAAATAAAGCCAAAACATAACAAATTTTCATATGAAACAATTTTATAAATAATGAAATCCTGACACAGACAAGGATAGATGGTGGAATTTGAGTGTTGCCATTTTCATCATTTGCTATGCAGTTACCCAAGTCTAAATTAGAAGTTATTCCTAGTCAGCTGACACCTCAACATTTGCTCACATTATCCCTCCTAATCTTCCTAATCTTCCAGTGTGCAATGCAGTAAAAGCATTATTAAAAGCAAAATTAGCAACAGACCTGTACTTATACATGGTTCAGCAAAGACAGCAAGCAGAGCTAGGCAGCAGCATAGAAAATTTTACTTTTTCCATAGCACAATACAAACAACGTTTGTATGAGTAGCACTGTTGTATAAATGTTGTGGGAATTTTAAAGAATAACTGACTTCCTAGAGTTATTGAATAAGGAAACGGTGGAGTAATGAAGTTCCAGCACTTTTATTGAGAAACAGAGCAGAGATCACATAAGTGGAAAGTAATCGCACCCCTTGGTCCGGCCACCAGCCTGTCTGCCCTGTCTATCCCGCTCTTCCTCCCCGGCTCCTTCTAAATTTCCCACAGCCGTACCATGAGATAACAACAGACATTCAATATCTGCATAGTAATACCAGAGCATTTGGCCTTGGCAATCAGCAGAGCCGAGGAGCTTAGGTGCAGCGCCTAGTGTGTGTCCTTGTGTATCCAGTTCGAGTTGGTGTCAGGCCATAGTGACTTCAGAATAATATTCCCATAACAATAAGAGAAAATATTTTAAGAAATACAAACAGTTTAAACTGAACCTTGATATTAAAGTTCTAGTATTAGACAGCTACTGTAGATGCAATACAAATTTTTGAATTTGTGTTTTTAGGTCAGCTAAGTCTGTGAAAAGCAAAGATAGCCACTTTCTACTAGTAGCCGTACAAAATGTACTTTCTGGAAGTACTAGTAATAATAATACATTGTGAAATTTGACCACAATCCCTTTTCAGGAAATTATTCAACAAATGTTACAGAATAAGACATAACCCTGATTATTTTCCTTCTGTTTTCTTTCTATTTCATAAAACCTAAAAGATTTTTAGGATCAGGGATCCAAAATGTAATGTTTAACTAAAAATTAGGCATTGAATACATTTTTAAAGTGCATTTTTTAAAGTGCAGCTGCTGAATTGTTGCATACTTTCTCTCTTAATAAATTATATGATGCCAAATGCAACACCGGCCTATTTTGATATATTTTGGAAGGTGAAATTTCATGATTAAAAGATTTAGTGTTTTTTCATTACTGAATTCCTACCATAGGATTCTCTTTCCAAAGGTTCATGGCAGCATTTTGGAATCTATCTTAGATAGATGTAATAAACACTTCTCAAATAATGTTTGATGCACAAATGACCTGGGGTTCATTTATAGAAATTGAGTACACACAAAACGGGGCCTGAAACTTGTGCACAACACTTTCAATGCAAAAGTTGTGATCTATAAACAAAAACTTCCCTGGAAAATGTGCAGTCCTCACGGCAATTCTGACCCATGCGTACGCTCATTTTGGAGACAGGGGAAATTGGCGACGCAGATGGTTAAGTGATGAACTGCAGGCAGACTGTGGGATGAATATCTCAGATCTTCAATAACACTCCACATCAGACTTGGGTCATATATCAATTTTATCATAAAAATTTAAAACCGCAGCGTTATTCATGCTTGCACTGGTAACACATAACTATACATAAGGACCTTTCGAACAAATAAATAAATGCCCATAAGCCAACTTAAATCTTAAATGAATAGTCTTTACAACATTTCATCATGGTTTTCTACCATCACGCTCCTCTCGCCGATGATCGCCAGGGCAACGTGTACCACAGATTAACAGATAAATTGTGACAAGGTGTGTGGCATTTACTTTAATTTCTGTAAACATTTAAATGCCATGGTGACACCACTGCGCGGTGGATGCAGCACGGTTGGACAGCCTTGCAAATGGAAGCATTAAGGAAAGCACATGTTTTCAGGGCTCACTGGCCCATGACGATGACTGGCTAATATGCCAATTTAGACTCCCTAGAGCAGTGATTTTCATCCTTGTTCCTCAAGTACCCCTTGTCCTGCATGTTTTAGGTGTCTCCATGCTGCCCCACTCCTGACTGAAATGAATGGATGATTAAGAGACTTCTGCAGCACTTGATGACATGCAGA
The DNA here is from genome assembly GCF_011125445.2 of Fundulus heteroclitus. Lineage (NCBI taxonomy): Eukaryota > Metazoa > Chordata > Actinopteri > Cyprinodontiformes > Fundulidae > Fundulus > Fundulus heteroclitus. The sequence continues at coordinate 4,959,057 of NC_046383.1, forward strand.
GAAGGTCATCCAATCATTTGAATCAGGTGAGCTGGAACAGAGACAAATCTAAACATGCAGGACTGCAATACTTGAGGACTAGGGTTGGGAACCTCTGCCCTAGAGCATTGTGTTCTGCTATGACCTACAGCAGACACTCTGTATCCCTTGATCCACTGGGTCGCTCTCCAAACCCCACAGTGCAGAGGAGGCACGCTGTAGTGCATGGGCAGGTGGGGGGGGGGGGGGGGGGCAACTCTTATTTTTCAGGGGGGAACTCCTGGCCTCCTCCCTCCTCAGAATAATGGTTTAGGAGTACAGTCCCAAGTCCATGATTCTGTGAGGGTGTTGTGCGATGTTTAGGACGGCAATACGATTGTCAGGGTTCAGTTTTACCCACTTCACCATGGACAGTTCTAGCACCTTCCACCTCACATGCAGCCCAGTCTCTCCACTCCATGCCTGATCATCTACACCTGTCAAACCTAATCAAGCCCGGACTCAGCGCACCTGCCCAGACTCCTACTTAAACCCTTCTCAGACTACTCATCCTTGCCATAACCTTCGACCTTTGTCCTTCGTCTTCCTGCCTGCCCTCGTCGTTGCCTTGCCTCATGCCTGCCTGCCTTTGCTCTTCATGTCTGCCTGCCTGTGTTACCTTCATCTGCCAGCTCCAGCTCTAGCCATCATCATCCCTCCGCTGCTGTCTGGTACACCCTCTGGTCTCCTTCTCCACTTCTCATCCTGCTTTAAATAAACTCAGTAAAACATGGCTCTGTGTGTGGCTGTATTCGAGTTCAAAACTCCACAAATCCCTGACAAAGAAACTTTTTTACAAGTACTTTTAATATGGACAACACGTGTGCTTTTACTTCTGATTTACACATTTGATAAAGGCCTTTGTGGGAACGTTTTTTTCAGTTTCTTTGCTCTTCTCTGTGGCTGATATGATTAACCATGAATTAACAGCGAGCAGCTAACTAATTTTAATGCATATTGTCATTCATGAAGTGCTTTGCATTGACCATTTGTGGCTGAACCTGAGCGTGTAGAGAGCAGAACCTGAGGCAGAGCCTTGCCTCAAGTTAAACTCTGATCTATGAAGGAAAATTGTGTGCTGGTGTGCGCGTGCATGGTTTTATAAATCCGTTTGTTCATTTTTTTTGCTGTTTGTACACTTTTAGCATGGATTCCATACAATGTTATATAAATGAGACCCCTGATGGCTACTCTTATTACATCTGTGTAGTCATTGGGTTTGACCAAAAATAAATTTAATAAAACTCATCCTTACTAGTACTACTTGAATTAGCTGCTTTATGCATATTAAACATCGACATCCTTACCTGACTCCGCCAGATGGATTTGCTCCGCATATCCATCTGGAAACCTTCCGTTGAAGTAATTTTGGGAAGGGGCGAAAATACTGGTTAGCTGATTGGCCTATGTTGGTGATAGACGGGCCAAATAAACCAATCAGATTCGTCGTCGCTCGTAACAGAGCGACGACAAAAACACAACCACAAGCCAAGCTACTCTTGCTGCTGCAGGTAAAGGCTCGTTAGCTCAGCAGAGAAATACTCTGTAATTCCGATAAAACTTGCTCGATAGCCACGCTAACGCTAGTTTCATCGGCTGAAGCCGCCATGTTCTTTAGACTGAACTGTCGCTCCTCGTTGCGTCACACCTCAACCCGCCTCAAAGCCAACGCTGATTGGACGTTTGTTTGGTGAACTGCTCCAAATTTTCTTTAACGGAGTGTAGCCAGACTGATCTGCGAGTGAAACCTTGAAAGCTCGCGAGATCAGGATGGTCTCACGAGGCTATCGACATCCAGCTAGAAGATACCAAACTGAACAAAACCAGACTATGTTTTTTTGATTTACAAAAAAAATGTGTTAGGTATGATTATTGTTTGTGATATTGTCATAGGTCATGCTCTTTTTATCATTAAAGCATGACAGTTTAATCTTTAGTCTGAGAAAAGATTTCCAAGTCTGCTGCTATTTACTATGTTCCCGTGACAGTTGAGTGATTTCTGATGATCACTTCAGGATTACCTTCCTATCATCGGCAGCTGTGTTGCCAAATCTTGAAGTGTGCTCATAAAACAGAATCTTGAGGCCCCAGAGTGTTGGCAGGTGAGGGAAGCCACTGATGGATGTCCAAGTCAACCACTGGAACAAGTTGTTCTGTTTCTAGTTGTATCCGGTGCTGTCCAGGTTGATGATACCACATGAGTGAAAGCTAAAGAAGAATGCTGTAAAAGTCAAGCTGGCCATACATCTAATAGATTTCCAATATGACCTGAGCTGATATATGAAAAGGGGTTTAACTGCATTGGCTGCAAGATTTACATGTAGAGCACTTAAAACTGATTTGATCTTATCTTTTATGTAAAGAAAATCTTAAAGGAGGAGGTTAGAACCACTCCTGACAGAGGGTGCTGAAACATTTGACTGTATAATATAATAAAATGCAGCCATGGATGTTTTTATGAGTCTTTAGCTTCTTCACTAGTCATCCGTCTTCTTACACATCAACAGTCCAAAATATGTATCTACAAGGGTAGGTAGTAAGTAGTTACATTTACTTGAGTAACCTTTTGAAAAAAGATATACTTCTATGGGCAGTCTTACTGAACCACTCTTTACTTGAGTAATATTGTTTTCAAGTAATGCCAGTCTTGAGTAAAATATGTTGTTCCTCTACCCACATATAGTTACTTCACTGAATGAAAAACAAACATATTTTCTGTTTTAAAATGTTTGCAGAAACGTTAGTTAGCAAAGGCAAGGCAAGGCAAGGAAATACAAAACAATTTAATGTGCTTTACATAAAAATATTTAGATACATTAAGAAATAAAAAAGTTTAAAAACAAAAAAAATATTTTAAAAAATCAGGTTTATAGTCCATAGTGGCATTACTGAAATTCAGCAATAAATGGTCTTCAATCTAAGGTTTTATATCATGCTTTTTCAAGACTTCCAAACTGTATAGGCAGTATATGGTGAAATATTGCCCTTGGCAGTGCAGAAGGTCCTGGCGTTGCAGCCGATGAAGGGGAAGAAATGCCTCGCCGATGCCCTGCATGCTCTCCGCAAGGGTCAGCCACAGACACCTGCTCCCCGCTGTTCCCAGGTCCTAGAGTCCGTTCGTCTACCCACTCCTTGCTGTGTGTCTTTGTTGGCTCCTGCTCAAAGCAGCCCGACTGCACCAACCCCAGCTCTGAGACACCCAATGTCTCCTCACCTCAAGCTGCAGCTGCTTCAGGCCCCAAGCCCCAAGGTCTCTGACAAGGTCTGGGAGTTTGTTCAGGTGGTCAAGGCTCATGTCTTGGCCCCTAAGAACCCCAGCATGACAGGTCCTAAGCTTCATCTGGGGTTCACTATTGGATTCCTGTTTTGTGTTAGTTGTTTCAAAATGTGAACCTTGTGTTTTATGTATTCACAGATAGATATATATTCAGTGATTTATTTATGTTTCTTTTAAGGATTATGACTTACAGTTAAAACCTAGAAATTATATTTCACAGATAAGAGACCAATAAAAAAGATTTGTATTATTTAATACAGAAATGTTGTGGTGTGGCCTTGTTATGAATAGCACAATTGTGGGAAAGACTGCTGACTTGACAGTCGTCCAGCGTGCAGTCCCTGACAGAAAGGTCATTGCCAAGGATGCTGGCTGTGCTCAAATTGGTATCAAAGCATATTAATTTACAGATGAAATAAAAAAAATTGCTTTTAATCAGATTTAATGGTTGTATCCCATGTCCTTCCTCCATTGGTGTGTGCTGACTCTGGAAGCATTGACTGCAGTCAACACCTTGTCTCTCTCTAAAAATGCATTGAGTAGGACAGCTGTCAAAAAGATGTGTCTATGATAGTAACAATTCATATTTGTATTTTTATGTCAGAAAAATGCTGTATCCAAAATTCTTCGGTAAAATACGTGAATGACAAATTGTGTGGGTTAGGGCTGTTTTTATGTGAGTCTGAATCTGAACTGTAAATCCAAACTCTAATTTCTACGACTACAAGTCTACACTGCTGTGGATACAAATGCAAGTTTTTGTCTCTCCAGCAGTTATGGAACGCTATTTTAACATGAAATCACATGAAACCTTAACAGGAGCAACGGTAGCACAGGAGTAAGGGAGTTTTTACTGTAACTGATGGGTTACCGGTTTGTTGTGCCATAATATGGCCGATTGGACAATGGCTCCCAGCATGCTACATGGCTTGAGACCAAACCCAGCACACCTGAGATCACATCTCTGAGGTGATAAAACCACCGCACCAACGAAACACGGCACTTCCCACAGTTCATACTGTAACGTAGAAACACCTCATCTCAGATGAGTTTCCCTCGCATTTGAACACATGGTGGAGCTGATGATCGTCGTTTTGGGGACAAAGCCGAATATCACTTTTACCCATTGTCATTGGATTGACAGAGGAGGTTGAGATCTTTTGAGTTAACAACATGAATACACATAGAGACATTTTTTCTATGCTTGTGGTTAATGATTAGTGATTCCAACTGCAATTATAATTCAAGGTAATTTATTTTTACGGGTGGCAAGTCTATTTCAGTCTTAGAACTGGCTGAACATCTATCTTTCATGGGTAATAAGGTTAATAATTGTTAATTGATAAACCCAATTACTAGTCATAATCATTAAAGGCTGATAGCCCTTAATCACATCATTTGGGAAAAAAAATCGTTGTTGCTTACCTTTGACTAGAATAACATATTATTAATTATGATGTCAAATTAGAATTATGAATAATATTCAGAATCAAATAGGCTAAGTTGCACAACAGGTTTGATCCCTCACTCCAAACGTATATTTCATTGTGTCCTTGGGCAAGACACTTCACCTGCATTGCTTGCTGGCAGTGGTCAGAGGCCCCGGAGGCGCCAGTGTATGGCAATCTTGCTTCCTTCAGCCCACTCCAGGGCAGTTGTGGCAACAATGTTGCTCATCATCATCAGGTTTAAGGTCTTTAAGGTGTCAGGTACAGCTGTGTCAATGCTGAGCTGCTAATCGCTGTGCTTGTAATCTGTGATGGTCCTGATGACTCTCACACTTCTTTAAGAAGAAAAAATCATAGATTCTGACTTGGACGCACCCAAAGTTGCTTTGTCCATGAGCCCTTGAAGTTGTAAGATTTCTGAATTCTTCGCCAGTATGAAACACAGCATCATTGATGACATGGAAAGCAAGCTCAGCTTCTGAGAATGGCAGTAATCGGCGGCGGCAGGTTATGTAAATCATATGTTCAGTTATCATGCTTATGTGGATCTATTCCACCATTACTAGTGATTTTTTGAGATAGTGAATCTTTGGAACAGGGAATAGCTTGTCTCGGTACAATCCGTCGACTATCACTTTAGTATAATCTATTTTTCAAGCACTTTGCATCTCCATCACTCACAGCACAGCAATATAAACAAAGCCATTGCCCTGGAAAATGGTGACCGCATCCTGTAATGCATTGCAAAATCCTGTGCCCTTTCGAGTCTCATTGTGTTGAAATCTGTTGACTCTGCTGGCCACTCCATTATAGACAGAATGCCACATTAACAATTTATTTATGATTAATGTTATTATTATGTTATTTTAATGGAAAAAATGTTAGTATTTTATCAAAAACATTAGGACATTTATATGTTTTTGATGTGTTAGATGGTATATTTTGATGTAACATCTTTGATAAAGTGGGTCAGTAGCATTTTTGCTAAAAAATTTGATAACATTAAAATCTCACATTGGTTCAAGCCTTCGCTGCACTGGTTTGACATTAGTCTAAAAGTAAAAGGAATATAAATTGAGAGGAAAATGCTTACCTTTTCTTAAAATCAGCATGTCAAATGCGTATAGTATTCTGAAAACTCAATGGAAAATCATTTTTGTCATTACTACAAGTAAACCTTTATTATAATTGTTGAATAGTGTTTTGCATATTTTCACTAGTATTTTGATCATTTATTTCTCGTAATAAGGTCTTTGCTTTTGAAAAGGTCAATTTGCCATCACCCTAATCTTTAACTTCCACTAAAACATTAGTATCACTTCTAGTCAAGAGAAATATGCTGGCAAAAATAACAAAAAAATTAAGCCTAAATCTCCTGGAGAATTAATCATTTATAAATGGAGACAAAATTTATCATAATACATTAACATTACATTTATTTTTTTTAAGTGTGGTTTAAACAGAACATTTAAACCACTTGATTTCAAGTTCTTAACATATTTTGCCTGCTTCTTAAAACAATATAAACCTCTTTTAAGGTTTACTGAAAACAGAATCCCACTGTCATGGTTTAAATAAATTGGCAACGCAGAGGTGGGTATCCACAGCGACACCATAACCCGTGGTGACAGATATCTCTTGGCAATTGTATCAGCTGCCGTTGTTCAATTTGACTGTTTCCATGGAGAGCCGCATACAGGAGCGCTGAGGATCTCAACTGTGCCAGCTGTCAGCTCCAAGGTATCCACACAATGAGGCTGGAAGAGACATCACATACATCGCTTCCCTCAAACAAAGAGACACACGCTTGAGCATGCAACCACACATGGTGAGCCACATAAGGGCACACAGCAGGCATGCATAAACAAAAACTCGAGCCTGCTCTCACTTGCAGTCCTACACATGCTGTTGCTCTATCAGGACTTCTTGGTGTTATATTGCGCTGCACTGTGTACTTTTTTGTCTTTTCTTCTCAGAATGCAGGGTTAATGGTAGGAAATAAACTAATGTATGACCTTTATTGAACTCCAGATGTATTATTTATGTGCTTTACCATGTTTGGTCCCAGATGAAAACTAGTTTGGTTGCAGAAGTTGTTTGTGCTACAACACCTCACAGGAAATTGGTTTGGTTCATGGAGAAAAATAAAATTGGGCCTTCAAAGGTGGAAATAAAGACCAAACCAATATTTTTACAAGCTTTTGGTAGAACTGTTTCTATATTTATTCAGACAGTGCCAGTCCATTTTAAAACTAGTGTTTTATTTCTGTGTGACTTTTGTGATGCAACATTTGTGGCAAAATAAGCCTAATGCCAAGGGACTCTCTCTCTCTCTCTCTCTCTCTCTCTCTCTCTCTCTCTCTCTCTCTCTCTCTCTCTCTCTCTCTCTCTCTCTCTCTCTCTCTCTCTCTCTCTCTCTCTCTCTCTCTCTCTCTCTAAATAAATAAATAAATAAATAAATAAATAAATAAATAAATAAATAAAAAAAAAAAAAAATATATATATATATATATATATATATATATATATATATATATATATATATAAAAGGGGACAGACTCTTTAAGTTCACCCGCTACTACCATCTAATGTAGAACAGATTACTAGATCAATGTGTGCTTCAGTGCTTTTTGTTTCTCTTGTTGTGTCTCTGTTCTGTCTTCTGTAACCCCAGTCGGTCGAGGCAGATGACCGTTCATACTGAGCCCGGTTCTGCCGGAGGTTTTTCCTTCCCGTTAATGGGTGGTTTTTCTTCCCACTGTCTCTTCATGCTTGCTCAGTATGAGGGATTGCAGCAAAGCCATGTACAATGCAGATGACTCTTCCTGTGGCTCTACGGTTCCCCAGGAGTGAATGCTGCTTGTCGGGACTTTGATGCAATCAACTGGTTTCCTTATATAGGACATTTTTGACCAATCTGTATAATCTGACCGAATCTGTATAATATGATTGAACTTGACTTTGTAAAGTGCCTTGAGATGACATGTTTCATGATTTGGCGCTATGTAAATAAAATTGAATTGAATTGAATATATATATATATATATATATATATATATATATATATATATATATATATATATATATATATATATATATATTAGGGCTGGGCAAGTTAACGCGTTAATTTCGCGTTAACTCGTTAGACTATTAACGGCGATATTTTTTTTAACGCGCGTTAACGCATGCTGCTCACATGCTTTTATTTTGTGAAGGTCTGTTGCTGCGGTGTAGGGGTTTGAATCAGAACAGTAGGTGGCGATAATGCGCCAATAACCTCGCTGTCAGCCAAACCTCGGATTCAGAGTAAGAAAGGTGCTGGCCGGAAAAAAACAAAGCCGACATGCGGAAGGCAGTGTTTCCCGCAGGAATTTGCTTAGGCGAGGCGGTGAGTTGGCGGCTGGAACAAGTTTTGTGCGGAGCGGAGCGGGGGGGTCTGCTTAGACGCCGTCGGTGAAGTCGCTTCTCGTTTCAAAGCATCCATGTGTTTTTGCCTGTTTTTCCCTGCCATTCACTATATGCACGCGAGAAAGCAACAACAAAAAACCGCGTGTCAACGTCAAATAAACGCAAGCAACGCAAGCATATCGAGTTAGCAAGCATTTCAGTTTAAAGTTCTTCCAGTAACGAATATGACAGAAACAAGTTAGTTGTAACCACTGCCAATTTAAACTTTGGTATTGAACATAAAATGGTAATGCCGCTCCCTGCTGTTACCTCAGAAATTGCCTGTTTTTGGTAGATTTTTTCCCCATAAAGAGAATTCCCTGTCAGTGGCAATAAGCTTTAATTTATTATTATTGCTATTTTTTGTTTTACATGTTTAAGTTGAGCTTTACACTAAATATGTGTTACTGATAAGTGCTACAAATGTTACAACACTTTTGTTCATATGGCAGCAGAACATTAAAATAAAAGTGCTCTTTACACTACTTTTGAATTCATTCTTGGAGTTTGTAAATACAATGCGATTAATCGCGATTAATCAGGGCGATTAATCGCGATTAAATATTTTAATCGTTGCCCAGCCCTAATATATATATATATATATATATATATATATATATATATATATATATATATATATATATATATATATATATATATATAAGAAAAGTCCAAAGTAAAACAAAGGAAAACCTAAATCATGACACTACTGGTGGTTCCTAGTGTCTAAAAGTAGAATGGGAGTTAGATATTTTAGGTATCAAGCTCCTCTCCTGTGGAACCAACTCCCAGATTTGGTCTGTGAGACAGACCCCGTGTCTACTTTTAAAATCTTTTTGTTCTTCTTTCTCTTCATAGTAGCTACTCCTGATCTGGCGTTCTGTTAGCTGTGACATCATCCAGGGGAGGCAGATTATCTGATATTACCCTCGAACATAGAAAGGATTCCTAGATCAATGTGTGCTTCTGTGCTTTTTGTGTCTCTGCCATCGACAATGCAGATGACTGTCCACTGTGGCTCCACGTCTTTTTCAGAAAGAGTGAATGTTGCATATTAAGACTTGATGCAATCTGCAGGGTTTCCCTTGATAGAAAATTTTTGACCAATCTGTATGTACGATTTGATTGAATTTCACTTTGTAAAGTGCCTGGAGATGACATGTTGTCAATTGGTACTACATAAATAAAACTATTCTTATAAAGTGATTGACGTGATCAGCAGCAATTTTTCAGTAGGATTTGGTGTTTAGGCTAAGCTATGGTTTTATCTGCTCCCCCCATCAACCAGAATGTAAACCGTATTAATCATCAAATCTATAAAACAAAATTGTGCAAATTGAAGGTGATGTCTACATTTACTATTGACGTCATATATTTTAGAAAGGTATAATATAAAACAGAGAAACTTTACCTCAAACTGAAAAATTAAGAGCCGACTTACTACAAGAGGCAAAAATGGAAAATATTAGTTATTTTTGTGTTATTTAAAACCATAGAAGTATATGTTGAAACTCACTCAGCTCTAAAGTTTAATAAAGTGAGAACATAATAATTATAAGCTTGGCAAAATATAATAAATTCCCCACTGGTGAAGTGACATTTAGAAACAGGACTAATAATGTATAATGTTCTTTATAATCCATATAAAAATATTGTTGCTGCTCATTGTGGGATTGTCTCGCCACTGACATTTTAATGTTTTTCAAGGTTACTCTCTAAGATATTTGACACCAGAGGAAGATTTCTCAGATGTTATAGTCCCTTTACATTCCATCAGTTAACTTTATGCTATTTATCTAGCAGTATTCAGTGTAACAAGAACCACTCCTCATGTCACTACTTTATTTATAGTTTATTTTAAAGAAAGAAGATGCACACTTGATGCATTTGAAGATATGCCAATAACATCCTAACAATATTATTGAAGTTAATTTTGGTAATTCTCAATGTCCCCCTGAATACTATTTTGTTTGGCCAAATTCCTGTTTACTTAAAGGTTAGACATGATCAGAAACCATTCGGGCCACAATTGTGTCATCAGTATTCATTACATTGGTGACAAGGAGAAAATTCTGCCGCTGCCTCCTCCTGTCATTCCCTCAGGCCTTAGGGAATCCACTGAAGGTTAATTTATTTAAATCCCCCATCCACTCATCTCTATTCCATTAAACTCCACTAATAAATCTTTGCTTTGCCATGTAATCTGTTTTCAACTGTCAAAGGCCCAAGCCTCAAGTTCATTTCGCACGTATGCTTATGGATGTGCTCTCAACGATAATATGGCAGCCAATAAGGTCATGTTAAATTCATTTGATGTCATGTGTTTAACTGCGTGTAGATGTCTCCCCTTTGAACACAACCAAAAAGTCTGGAATAATTAAGCCAAGTGAAGCACATGTTAGTGGGGAAATAAAATCCTCTAAGAGCCTTGTGCTGCTCCAGTGTCCCAAAGGTCCTGTAAAAGCCCGAGCTCACGGCCTGAAACACAATTTTCCATCTGCCCTCTGTGGGACTTTTATCTGGTCATACCTCTCTGGTCATGATAGTGACGATTAGTCTGAGCAACAAGGGGACCTTGGCTATATGGACAAGTGGTGTATCATTATTACAGCATGTCAAGTCAGCATTACACAGATGCTTCTACGATAATGACTGTTAAAAAGCTCAGCTGTTGGCTTAATAGTGGGTTAAGCAATTCGCAGTCTGTTGGGGAAGATGTCTCCCTGTTGCCAACATGTATTTCTGTAATAGTGTTTATAAACATAATAAAAAAAAAACAGTCTTGGAGTAGCAGAAGAGTAATGACCATGAAACATTACTGTCTGATAATTCATCAGATACTGTCCCAGAAGAAGTAATTATACATTTCAGGAGACAGACAGGTTTTTTGGAAAGTTGACATTCATCCAGTAGATCTTTGGTATCTTCAACTACTCAGTTATGTTTTGGCCTCCATTAAGTGTTTCCACTGGGAGTATCCAGGAAGTACAAAACATATCTGTCAGGATTCTCTGTGCTGCTCTACTCTAACTCTATTCCACAGGTGTGTCTGGTTGGCTGAGGAGGCGTGGCCCACACCTGCAGCTCGTTGCAGGCGGCTTCCTCTGGCTTCTTAAGCAGAGCGCTGACAGATGGAAGACGCCAGAGCCTTAACCAGTCGTGGTACGACATGGCCTCTGTCCCTACGCTCGGACACCAGCTTGTGAGTTTTTGCTCTTCGTTTTTTGACTAATTTTTGGATCTCTGTTTGCCTCAGATTTTTGTGCTTGGATGCACTCACCCGTCTTGACGTCTCGTTCCGAAGAAACAGACCAGCAGAACCGCCTGCTCAGATTTTGCTCTGGCGCTCCCCTCATACTTCCTGGATGTTACCCAGCGAGGCCTGAGTTCCCCTCTCCCGGTTCCTGCTGGTTCTGCATTCACTCTGGTCAATCCATCTGTCAACCGTTGCCGACGAGGTTCGCTCAGGATCCCTCGCCAGTTACATCAGCCGTCCTCAGCCACCAGCCGCCTAACTCCAGCCGAGTAGAATCATAGAGTATTCCCGACGCTACTTCTTCCCGGTTAGGTCCGCCCGGCTAAATGGTAAGCAGCGCACTTCTAGCAATTCCCCTGGTTCAACTTTCAGAGTTTCTGACTTCCTCTTTCTTACAGACTCGCCAGCCTTGACGTTCTGACCCAGCCGACTCACCCGTAGTCCCGTCCTTAGATCTGCTTGTTTCTTAAAATAAACATCTTAAAACTGTGCTTTGCCTCCCGATCGTATCTGCATGTGGACTCGTCACCTGAAAACCATGACAATATCTGCCTGCTTTTACGTTTGATCTCTCTGCATTTGTTCTTTTTAGGCAACATTGATACCCCTATTTACCTTTGATTTTAATAGCGTAGAAAGGTGAATCATCATTTTTCTAATGCATTTGGCACTGTAGATGAGGGGTGTCCAAATCTTTTCTAGCAAATCGGGTTCCAGTTCTTAACCAGAGGTGGTGCTGAGGCAAGTTGTTAGCTGGTCCTCTAAAATAATCTGTTTGCTTTTCCATCACCTGAGAGCCAAGTTAAAGCTTTATCATTACATTATCATGAATCCACCTTTCATTTCTTATTTGACATTCCCCCTGTTTTATTCTGTTTTTGAAGGGTTGTAGTGTGTGGAGACATTTTAACCACACAAATATTACTATTTATACAGGTATTCAAAACATTCAGGTTGCAAGTGAGGGGTTGTTAATTAATGCTCATGTGGCTTTCTTGTAATGGCTCCCTGAGAAACTGGCCATCTTGCCCATAAAAAAGAAAATTAAAATTCCCATTTGCTTACAGTGTTGCTGAGAACGGGACTTCATGTCTTGCTCCCGAGGCAAAAAAATAAATAAATCCTCATGAGAGATAAAATTCATCACTGTTATGCATGCAACTTGTTTCAAAGCTGTGAGTTGTTAAGGACATCAGAACTGAGTTGAGATAGTTCTTACTGTGACTCTGGGATTGGTTATTTATTTAATGAACTACTATTAGCAAAACAAGCAGAGAGCAACATATTTCTCTTTATGTATTTAAACACAAAAAGAACTTGTTTATATGCAGATGCTTTTTGCAGACATATTCAATACATTAGGAGATGCAGTTTGATGAGGCTGGTGAAATTAAAAATACCTTTGGAAAGTAACCACATTTAAGCAGGTATTAAACATACTTTTTATTAAGCCGAAAATTATTCATTAAACTATGTTTTGTATTGCTTTTATCTAGTATTCTAATGTTCTGAGAAATTAAATATGTTTTTATTATCTATAAGCAGAAAATCAAAACAATTAAAAGAAACAAAGGCTTGAAAACACTAGTCTGTGTGTTATTAATCTATAAAATGTAGTTTACTCAGTATATTGAGTTTCTGAAATAAATTAACTTCTCAATAATATTGTAAATCATTGAATATGCTTGTATGTGGAACGCAGGTCTAAAAGGATATAAACCATCAGAAGTGCTTAGTTTATAGTTTATACAATCAACTTTCTCTGTATTCTATATGATTGCGGCCATGTTTGATACTGAATAAAACAACAACTCTAGTCAGACTGCCCTGAGGGGAAATAAAGAGTTAATCACAAATGCTTTAACAGCAGTGTTATTAAACCCACACAAAAACAACAATGAATGGTTAATGAGCTAAAGCAGGTAATAATTTCATCTGCATCTGTCCACTGCAAGTCTGTTTTAGACAACCAAAGTGCACTTAGCATACTCATTCGAATTAAAAAATCCAATATAACATGTCACTGTGAAAGAAACTCAGTCTGACAACACTGGTAACTTAACCCCCTTGTTGTACTCTGCTCACATATAAACAGCAAATAATACTCAAACAGTATGGCTTTTTCCATCTCTTTTACCAGGATGCCTTTTTCACACTGTCAGCAGCATTAATGTATAAGTGGCATTTCAAAGTCTGCTTTTGTTTTAAAAGAGATATGTCAGTCAGCATAATGCTTGTATCAGTGATGAAAAAATACAGCAGAGATAACAAAATGAGCCTAAATAGCTGTACTTATTTTATTTTAGGTCTTTCCTTATAACTGATCTTATTTTTATAAATATCAAATACAGTAGTTAGTTAGAAAGACACCTCTACCTGCCAGATTATATGTACATGCAGATTTAGTTTCTTTTGAACAGCTGTAATCTTCAATGTGGTTCTGTTCTAAAGTTATTTGAGTTAACAGAGTTCCTGATGAGTGATGACTGAATATGCACAGAAGCGTCTGAAATAGATCTTCCTCCTTTCTGTTCTGTAACACCCCTCTGTTCCAGTCACCAGATATCCCATCCTCTCAAGATTACAAATGTACCTGCTGTAACTTAACTAGAACATTACCTATTAAAATGTATATTTCTAAATGGAACCCACAGTAAAGATTTTTGTTTTTCCTGTACCTAATAGCTACTATTTGCCTCTTTAGTTGAAAATTACTTTATCAAGATGCTTTTTCAAGCCAGTTACCAGTAGTCTTAAGAGTCCCCCATTCCTCTAATTCAGTTGTGAAATGCATTAGGGGTTTCTTGCATTCCCTCCCTCACCAAGCCTTACTCTAAATTTGATATGTTTTCCGTTTTATTCTCTAAATATTAAGTACTAATAAGGTCATTCTGGTGAAAGATTTTGATATTGGTATTAAAAATGTAAGCTTAAATGTTTCTTTTAATGCTATCTCAATTAGCTTTGCTCAAAACATTTACGGACATACTCATTCCTGCTTCCAAACTCTGAACCTCATGCTGACATTTGGCATTAAGATAATATGACCATTTCCTTTTAGCTGTGACACCTTTCTAAAGGATGTTGGTGGCAGAGCTACAGCTGCCAACAACTTCATTTTATTTTTCTACAGATGCTACACCTGACCCCGTCTGTGTTTAACCTTGTCTCTCTAGTAGACACTGAAACTGAAGGAGCTATTGCTGCAGCTAACTGTGTTCCACTTATATAGTCAACCACACAGAAAACAGGTTATGCTGGAGGTTTCTTCCTGTAAAATGGTAGTTCTCCTTTCCACTGTTGCTTCATGCATGTTCAATTTGAGTGCTGCAAGGTTAAAAACTAAATACCATTGTTGTTTCTCTGTCACTGCATGCTTGTTCAGGAGTTAGGATTGCTGCAAAGTCAGTGACTCAGTGGAATCTGCAGGGTTTCCAATGATAAGCTTTTAAACAATTTGAAAAATAAACTGAACTTGACCAAATAGTTTTTGTTTTTTGTTTTCTTATTTCCACTGCTCCCTAAGGAATGGGTTAAATGGAGAAAAGAAATGTTGTTGCAATGTAAAATTGCAATGACAAATAAAGATTTCTGACTGGGCCATTCTGATACATGGATATGCTTTTATTCAAATCATCCTACTGCTGTCACAATGGTTATCTTTCACTATTGCTGTGTATTCAGCTGTATTCATCTCCCTATTTGTTCTCACCAGTTTCTTTGTCATCCCGTGATGCAGAGGAGATGGTGTGTTCAATGTGATGTGCACTGTTAGCTTTTGACCACAAAGACCAAAAAGTTAAATTTGGTCTCCTCTGGCAAAAACACCTTTTGTTCACATATTTGCAGTCTTACTACTCTTTCATAAAAGTCAGATTTTTATTTTAAAGCGTGAATAATAGTTGTCATGTACAGTAATTCTGGATCTCTGGAACTGGTCGAAGGTTACCATGAACCACTTTATGGCTTCTGCTTAATGCTTCTCCTGATTGACTTGACTATTTAGGGGGACGACTATGTCTCATGAATTAAAGTTGTCTATCGAGTTCTCCAAAACCATGTTCTTATACCTATATATTGTATTTCTTGGTCTTTATGATGCTCTTTGTTTGTATGTATTCTTTAACAATCCTCTGTGGCTTTCTTCAAACATCTCTATTTTTTTAGTTGTTTACTAATTAGGTGATTTCTGAAGGTAGTTGGTTGCACTGCAACGTATTGAGGGGTATCAACATGAAGAGGGCTGAAAGGGCTACAACTTTATACCACACTTTTTAAGATATGTATTTGTAAAATATTTTCAAAAACATCAGTATTGTCTATCCAGATCGCAATTATGCTTTACGCTGTGTTGATCTGTCACATAAAAAAAGCACATAAATAGATGGATAGAGCTAAACTTCAGGTTGTAATGTCAAAACAGTTCAAAACAAAAAATACTTTTGCAAGGCAGTATGGTAAAATAAGTCTAGCGTTCTTAGTCATTTTCCTGGAAAATAATGGTTTTATTTTACACATTAGCAACATCTAAAATAACTGCCCGAGAGGTTAAACCAACCATTACATCATAACACATAGAAATAGCGTCATGATCTTCAGCTGTTTGTGTTGTGTTCCCTACTTTGCCATTCTGTAACCTCTTCAGTTCTCCACTTTGATTCCCCCCCCCCGAAGCCCCCCCCCCCCCCAAGTGATTCACATTTCGTTAATTGTACTCACCTGATTTTCATGTTGCCTATTACATCTCCACGGAATTTAAGTTACTGGTTTCTGTTTCTCCTCCATTTGAATTTACTTTTGCTTTTCCCCTGGCTCTAGTTAGTTTTCCTCGTTTTTCAGCTCCTTCATCAAAACATTGATCCAACATGCATCAGCCTCAGTCCTGTCACAATTTGGGTCCGCATCAACCTCAAACCCTGACAAATAGTGTAAGATCAAGAGCATAAGCATTTTTTTCCACACCTTTGACTTTAGAATTCCCTGGATTGTACAGCTGTCTACAATCAAGCTATCCACTTGTTAATTCACAAGGTGTATACTAAAAGTCATGCTGAAAAATAATTTAGTTTCTCTAGTCTGGAGGATATCAATCAAGCAGAGTCTTTTTTCTGACGTATGAGGTTAAACAGCGTCTATAGGAGGGAAGCTGCTCTTGTTACATCAGTAGCAAAATATTTCAGTGTGAATCCTTTATCAGCAATGTCTGCCCAAAAGCCTGCGTTAAAGGTCCCCATGGCAACCGACTGCTGTAGAATGAGTTGTGGAAGTCTGCACTGTTACTGATATGGCATTTGTTTTTAGCTCAGATCAATTGCATTGTTTTTCAATCATTGTATTTTGTAAAATTTTGTATGAATACATGTTCTTCTCAGATGCAACCTTGATCTGACTTGCTGACCACCTCTAAAACACCACCCAGTGCTGTTGCAGTAGGACCACCCTGCAGGCGTGGTAGTATTATCTTCTGCTGTTTAAATTTGTCCTCACGACAGTAATAATCCTCCTCTGTTGCATTTCTCTCACAAAGAAGCCTCAATGGATTTTTTCTTTAATCAGGCAGGAAGCACAAAGAGCTTAACTTTTTTTCCCCTATAAAAGAAGCGTGATGATTGCGTATGATGAAATCTGAATCAAGATGAATTATAACCTCAAAGCATGGACACAGGGGAGAGCTTTAGTGGCAAAAGCTTTCTTTCAAAAGAAACGGCTTTCTCTTCTAAAGCTATTCCAGTTTGCAGCCATTAAATAAGCTTTGGGAGGCTGATTGTCATTCACTCTGAGTTTTACAGCTTTCAGCCCTGCAAACTGAGGAGAAATGAATTGACATTTTGAGGTAAAGTCTCTCAAAACTTTACGCAACCGCTTTGTTCAGTGATGAAGCATTATATAATTGAAGTCAAAAATAATATGATGAAATGTATCACTTGATCAAGTTGCCATCAGAGTGGAAAAAATTGTAATCCCATAAAACAATTCCTACTACTTTTGTTGGCTGGAGAATAATATGATTTATTCTGTTCAGACATTAGTGGAATCATTTGTAATTATATAATCACATGCATAATGGATATATTAGCAATAATCAGTTAGCCCATCCCTGGTGACACAGTCTTAAGCTGTATTTTCAAAATATGGTTTTAAAAAGATAATCTTAAAAAAAAATAAGTTCTCCTTTTGAGCTTGTTTCAGACCATTTTTGTCTTGCAGTGACATAAATATAACTATAATGACTATACCTAATACTGTAGCTATTGTAATGTGTAGAAGCACTGCATTGTTTAAAAAAATCGTAATTATCCTGGAGTCCAGGGTCAGTCTCTTAGATTGTGTTCATTTGCACTCAAACCTGACAACAGCAACTGCTGCATTTGCTGTAGACGAGGATGTGTTTCTTAAACCTAATTGTTGGACTTAAAGTGTTTGCAATCTTCCTCATAGCACAAATATGACATTAGCATTAAGGATGGCTAAGTTTAGATTTTGCATTTTTGCTTCCAAACCCAAGTCTTTGGTGAAACTGGAAAACTTAAAAAGATGTATAATGTGCAGCTTGTCTCAACGAAAAACTAGATGGTGTGCGGCTTCATTCTATCGTGACAGTGTTGGCCGTGTAAAGTTAAAGGCACCCTTAATCAGGATCACTACCGCAGCAGACTTCAGCAACACTGCATCCCATTTGGCCTGTGCTTATTGGGAATCTAATTAGTTGCTCAGCAGGACAGTGAATAGGACAAACATGCCTTCATAAACTCAAGCTATGCAGGGAGTACTTTACGAGTCAAGATTTATTATACAGTATTTCATTAAAAAATAAAATACGATTGAGAAAACAAAACTGAAAGCAGAAATGCATATGACAACATAAGCCTTACATAACATAATGACATCAGACACTACATAAAAGTCCACAGAAGAAAAGTACAGAAGTATTGATACAGATTTTAATATGACTAAAACTTAGCCAGGCTACTTTGCATTGCAATTGGTTACATGGGTTGTCTTTGAGCATAAGGCCCTAGCTTCAAGTCCAGGCAGGGAAAATATTATTAGATAATTATTGAAAAGTTAATTATTTTCAGTGACTTAGTTCCATAACTGAAACAATGTATATAGCTCAATTACACATAGACTGATTTTAAGCCTTTAATTATGTTAATTATGATACATTTTGATTAAAAAACAAAATCAGAATATTATGTCAGATCAATGAAAATGCAATTATTACAGAAGTATGTTTTTTTTGTGAAGTATATTTAATTGCTGCTAGAAATTTTCAAAGGGTACTTTTAATATGAATGCATTTTAATATGAAACTCAATGGAATGCATTAGATGATTTATTGAATACGACTGCATAAGCAGCCCCAAACATTTCCATGTGATATACTGTATATATCAGAGTTTAAGAAGCCAGTAAAAAGATCATTGCAATACTCTAAAATACCTTTCACACTTTTTAATAACAAATGTATAACATTCTTGAAATAATATTCTACTATTCTTCAAATAATAAAAAATCTAATTAATAATAGGATTTAGGTGATATTTAAAACTGAGAGCTGTTATGTTATTTTATTCAAGTTATGAGCTTAGCGCACTGTCAAGAAATGGAAAGGTCCTAATGACTACCTGAATATTTCAAAATACATATAAATCTGACCATAAATCTTTTTTTTATTAATTTAATGGGAATAGGTAAATAAATCATTAAATTAAATTAAATTAAACAAGCAAGTCATCTACAACTACAACCCTATTTTCTAATTCCTTACTACATGCCCACTCCTGCTTAACTAAACATGCAAATAAACAATAGAATAATGCTCTGGTTGCTGATGATGAGCCAAAAAAGACAACTTTTGTACCATCCCCTGGGACAGGTGCACCCAGAGCTGCGAGCCATATTGTCCATTTAAAAAAATGCTTTTGATCATCTCCCAAAATGAAAAAAATAAATAAATAAATAAAATAGTCCGTGGTGTGATACGTTGGAGCACTGCGTATCAAAACAGGCAAATAACATATTTAACTAGTGTCTTGAAGACCGCAAGACATGATTTTCAGAAGATTACTTTATTAATCCGGTTGAAGTATTATCAACAGTATATGAACAGCTTCAGTCAAAGAAAAAGTGTAACGTGATTAAACCTAGTCTGGACTTTTATAAATACACAATTTCAACCATTGTATCTTTTGTACAAGCCATACAATAGTCAGCGCAGTGGATAAAAACACAACAACACAACTAAACAAAAAAAAGCAACTAATAATTAAAAAGCATAATTTAAGCTTTGTCATGGTAACAGCTGTTGTGTGTACGATTGGTGTTTTTATTTGATTAACTCCTACTGAAACGGACTAAGAATAAAGAGAGATGCCCTGCCAAACTGCTCATCCAGTCCTATCTTACAGCACTGCCTTTTTCATTTTGCTGAAGGAGAGCATAGTTCAAATTATTTAAATTACATATTTTCTGCAGGCCAAGATATGTATGTAAATAGTTGACTCAGAAGTTTAAAGCTCAATAAGAGGTCTCGGATGTGAGGGTAATTCAACAGTTCATGTTTATAAATTGGATGATGACATAATAGTGTTACCCAGTGGTGAAGGAAGTGCCGATTTCACATATGGACCAACACATAGGGACAGTTCTTCAGTGGATTTATATGGATTGGATTTTAAGGATACATTTTAAGCAGCACAGTGAGTCATTACATGTAAGAACAGAAGGCAAATTGAATTATGTTTAAAGCCATTCTGCAACAAAGAGAAATAAACCATGTGGTGTGTGGTACAATGATTCAGAATGGCTCCAGGACAAACAGATGGCTTCCTTCCTAAATGGTTGTCCATTTTGTATTCATATTTACTATGATAAACCTTTCATGTTTCTAACAGTGCAAATGATATGCACCAAGATATCATACCATATGTCTGTTGGAAATTCGGACAGTAAAAAGGGAAAATTACTACTACACTCAGTCAATCAGTAAGTAATAGTGTGGTTTCTGTCCTTTGAGGTCCCCTAAGTTCCTGTAGTTGAACTTCTGCTAAAAACAATGAAAATAGTCTGGATTTATTACATCTTTTCAGTTTTAGTACTTCCCATCTCATCCTCAACATGGGCATGTAGTATGTTTCCTTCATTTATCTCTCATCTCATGAATTTGAAGAGATATCTTATGGATAAACAGATCGTTTGGCCTTTTTCCTGTTTCTCCTGAAATCTACAATCATCTTCTTAGTTTTATTCACATTCAATTTGAGATGATTATTTCCACACCATCACACAAAGTGGTCCACCAACTCCCTTTACTCAGCTACTTGTCCATCGCTGATACACATGACTCTAGCGTAATCTGAGTATTTCTCTAGATGACAGTAGTGGCAAAGTAAAGTGTGCAGGGAAATGCTGCAGAACTCATTTAAACCAAGAATGCTTATACAGAAGAAAGAACAATGAAATTAGCAATAAAGTGCTTGTAAGTAATCAGGACCGGAGCTTCCAGCAGAGAAAGCAAGACATTATTGTATGATTCACTTCTCAAATCTTTCATTTTCAGAAAATGGAGAATAGTCTTATTCTTTTCTTAGAAGAGGGCAAAAAAGAAGAGGGCAATTTAGCAAAAAGTAGAATTTGTTCTGTTGAGAAAAATCATAGGCAGTTAGTTCAGTCTTTACTTCATCCCTTGAGCTAAATGTGCAGGTGAAGCTGATGCATTTGGCAGAATACAGAACACATAAAGTAAGAAAGTCATGTGGTGTGCAATACATAATTTGGAATAAACCTACCCAGGGTGTAACCTCCCCCTCACTGACTGTGGAGAAAGGTTTCAGCCCCCCTACAAGCCTAAATAGGATTAAGAGAGTGCACAGATTTGATGAATGGATATCTTTTGAACATGACAATCTCTAAAATTACATTTGATTCACAGCATTATTTAATTTAAAAAATACCTGGTGCCTCAAAAATGTATTAATGCCCAATCAACTTTTACACATATTGTCAAGTTGTAGCCACAAACTTGAATATCTACTGTTTGAATGAATTACAGAAACAGTTTGAAAATCTCATTTCAAATTAGAAAGAGATCGAGCTGGATATTCATACTGATATGTATTGGTAATTGTGTTAGGAACAAAAGGATGCCAAATTATATGATAAAAATGTCAATTTTAAACACACAGTTGGCCTAATCAAAAGTCAATGAGAATTTTAAACTGAAAAATTGATTAAGAAGGCGTGTGCAATTTTCTGGAATTTCATTGCAGAAATTCAAAATGGTAATCAGTAGTTTTTTTGGCCCCTCTATCATTGTGTGCTTGACAACATGTTCCTTATGAGATGTCAGACCGATCACTGAGCTCCTGGACAGTCTGAGGTGCAACCTGGTGGTGTTGGACTGCCTGTGCAACCTCTGTAGAGTCCAGGTATCACTTTATGCTACCAGTAGGGGCACTGACCCTGGTCAAATGCAAAACTACTGAATAGCACTTAAAAGATTAACAGGGAAAAACATTGTGTAGCTTCTACTTGCAAAACCATTCCTGTTTTAGGGCTGTCTCACTGTTGCCTCTTTAGTGCAACAGTGAAACAGGTTACAACAGGTCAGAACTGGGCCCACTTCGGCTCCTTGGGTAGAGTAGTCGTCTTGCAGTTTGTTCAATCTTTACTTCATCCCTTGAGCTAAATGTGCAAGTGAAGCTGATGTAGTTAACAGAATTCAGAACACATAAAGTACAATAATCATGTGTTTTGCAAGAAATATACATAATTTGGCAAAAACCTACCCTTCACTTGCTGTGGGGAAAGGTTTCAGCCCCTTACAAGCCTACATAGGATTAAGAGAGTGTACAGATTTGATGAATGGATACTTGGAACATGACAATTTTTCATATTACATTATAATCACAGCACTGTTTCTTGGTTATGGGTTCAATTCCTTCTTTTCCCTATCACATGGGCAAAAATCCAGCAATCTGCGTATTATTGTATGACTGTGTGCTCATTAGAGGTGAATGTGGCTATAGTGTGACGTGCTTTGAGTGGTCAGTATGACTAGAGAAGTGCCATATAAATTCAGTACATTTACCTTTTTTTAAGCATTAACACCAGAACAGCCGACACTCATGATTAACCAGCTCAGCTACTTAACTGTGTAGATCAAATTTCCAAAAGTTTCTTTGATTAAAAAGTTGTTCTGTGTATCTAAGTATATTTTCTTAAGGGAATCTTAGCTTTGTTTTCCTTTCCGCAATCAAATAAATTCTCATAAGTACAAGGCCAGCTAACAGTTTTACCAGGGCCTGGAACAACACTGTCTTTTTGGACCCTCCCCTCACCACACAAACACAATGTTTGTGTCCAAAATATCTTTCTTATTGTACAAGTAGACCTTTCCTCAACCACGTAAGAGAACAGCCAGCATGTTAGGCAAAAGAACAAATTTTTTCAGTTGCTGTATATTACCTACTCACTATAATTTTTTCCTCGTCCCTTCTGGGGCGTATGATAAGTTAATACTTTGGGAATTCCTGCCCTCTGCATTTGCAAGCAGTTCCTTTGCCGAGAAAGGTATCTGTTTTGTCATTACACATGCAAGGTTCCTTCAATCCGAATCAATAATTTTAGTCGTCCATAATACAGGAACTCTGAATAAAAGTGTGAGATCGGTCTCTGATCTATTCTGCTCAAACTCTCCGACCAGGCAGCCAGCCCTTCCATCAACACTGTGACTGTTGGACAAGAGCGTAACGTTGGGTCTACTATTGATACTATACTCTGATTAAGTTCATGCGGACTGTTTAACTCTCTGCTAATATATTTATTTATGGAATCTTTTATTTTCCAACAAGGATTCAGGCTGTTACAGCATTCCTGTATTAGAAATAGATTGTAATGCTTTTACAGTGTTTTATTTAACTTTCCTGTTTTCTTTGCATTTACTCTGCTTCTTTTCTATTCTATGCCAATTCAACAATTAATAAAAGGCTTACTTTTGTCTTATCTTTTTTAAATTAAAAAACGGCATTCAACAAATACAGCCATTAGTAATTAAACAAGAGCAGACTAAAAATATTTACAAGGACAACTTGTAGAATATGTCTAGGTCTGTTACCTGGTCCTTTGTTCCTCCTCTGCTATATCTCCCTGTCTTTTCTCTCCCTGTCTCTGCTGTACCTCCTTTCTCGCCTCTGTCTCTGATCACCTTGGTCATCTGTTCTGCTATCATACTTTTCAACCTGACATAAAAAAAAGTTCAGCTAATGTTCAGATGTCTCACAAAAAAGTTGGAAAGCAGCGAGTAAGAAAACTGGGTAACTTTGCAAGTTTACTTCTGTTTTGCTGTCCCAAACGGTGTCACCGCATGCTCTCCGGTCGTGCCAGTGACAATTATTCACTTGTGTTCACTTTTTTTCATGGTTTATTTATAGAGCACTGGCTTTTACTAATGATCAGTACACCTAAGAAATTACTTGATGGGGAGGGCTTTCTCCGTCTCCTCTCGTCCCTGGGTCCCTCAGTTCCTCTAGAGACACACCCAGTTTGGCGAGTACCACCACATGTAGCTGCATCTGGATGAAGGTCACTTCCAGTTGTAAGTCCCTTTTTTCAAGCCCAATATGAGGAGCTGCTGCCCCGCACGGGGAGACAGATCACCCTACAGGACATGAACTACAGGCTTTTTCTGTTCAGTAAGTCCATCATTCCTCAATAGAAATACAGCCTAATTGTACCGTCTAAATATGTAACACATAAATAACATTTTATGCTTAAATAAATGGACAAGGATCACTATTAATGCAACGCAAATATACAGAAAATTTCAGATTTTTTAACTCAAGAGAAATTTCCCTTTGCTCTCTTTGCGGTGTTGCTTCGCCCTGTTCGCCCAATTTGTCCCATTCACATTACTTGGATTGCCTTGTTCGCATAGCGGACTGTTAATTCACTCCTTAACATGCCTTTACATAGGGATAACAATTGCTCCATTTGCCTTGATCACTATTGTGCAATTATGCATGTTTTAAGTTATTCAATGTTTATTAAATAACTCTCCTGATATTAGGACAATAGTTGAAAGGATGAATTAAGCACTGGCACTCATCTAACAGCAAACTCTGCACACATAGAATGAATGTGTGACGACTTCTCTTCAAGTATAAGAATTTATTAAAAGAAATAAATAGCAAATCCAAGGTATTTATCTGAATTTACACTATATTTGAATCAACAAATATTCTCTACTAAGCAACTGAAATTCAACTGAACTACTAAGCAAAATAAAAATTAAAGAAACTAAGGAACTAGGTACACACAAATGATCAAAAGCAACAGTTGAAATCCATGACCATAAGAATGATTCAGTGAATCTTGGGTCCACTGCAAATCTAAGAGAACCAAAGTTGCTCTTGAAGAATATGGAATAAAGTTAAAATAGTTTAACTGGTTTAGAACAACCTTTGGTATGTGTTCAATCCTTTCACAATGTGAATTCTGAGTCAGACAAAACATTATTTGAGGAATTAACATTTTAAAGAATGATTTGCTAAATAAAATTCAATAACCTTTAGGACACTTGATTTTTATTATTGTAATTATTCCTCCTGGAAATAATTAAGAGTCATATTGGTAATATAGGACGCTAGAGGGCCCTGTGGTACGATCAGTTGTGTGGCCATTAGCTTGATGGGTTAATCCTAAATTTACACAAAATACAATTAAATTGACATTAATGTACTTTAGTTATGCTGCACTACCGCTCGTAGCGCTGTCTGACGATGGTGGAGCGCAACGAAAATAGGCGTTATGTTTAAAACAAGCCGTAGTTATGTTTACTAGGGTTACTAGCAAGGTACTAGGAAAGCTAATAGCGGCTAATGCTAATGAGTTAATTTAAAAAGACTCAAGCTACATTTTGTTGTTATGAGCAGACAGGAAAATACAAACATTAAAGTTCCAATGGTGTATAAAACCCTTATAGAAATTAAGCTTGTCATAACCGTAAAACACACCCAAAAACCATCAGCATAGCTTTGTTTTAAAATTGCTAGCAAGAGCTTGGTCTTTTTACCTCAGTCAAGACTTAAAAATAAACCATTTTACTTTTCCTGCTAATTTCTGCCAAACCTCTACCTCTGAGTCCGTTCGGTTGACTTTGGGCCATCCAGTTGGAATGAAGTTTGAGTTGGCAGCGACGGGAAACTGCTTCATGCAGTCTTGGCTCATCTTTCCTGCAAAATTGAGAAAAATCCCAAATGTTGTTTTCTGTAGAGGCTAGTTCCTTACTCTGGCGTCTGATTCCACAGAAGACTGCCACCACTCAGGTCCGTCTCCAGCTTAAACACATGTTCGTTAGTCACCTAACTCCATTCGGACTTTGGCGTATCAGTCCCTCCAGTGCAGTGCAGGACTTCACGGTCCACAGAAAAGAGAAAGATGAAGGGAGAGAGCCTGGATTCAGAGCAGTGTCACCCTACTGAGATGGTAGTTCTTGGGGAGGGGAGTCTGCAGCTTTTCACATTTCTTGTGACTTCAGCCTTAGAGTCTTACTGTATTTATTTATCTTGTCTGATTTCACAACATCGCTTTTGGTGTGAATGTTCCTTAAAATTTCAAGCAGTGTGAATACTTATACAAGGTACTGTACTGTCTAGAGTTAAACAGAAAATAACCTTAAAACTTAAATCTCTTAACATTTCTTTAAAAAGCAATTGTTTTGAAGACCTTTTCTATATGCTGAATACTGGGATAATGTAGATCAGGCAATTTGTTAAGAAGTAGACAAAATAATTTTAAGATTTTAAGGAAAAACTAGCCCTGCTTCCATGGTAAACTTCTTAACCACTTTTCATCTGAAGCAAGAAAATTACCCCAAATGACCCTTCACAACCCGACAAGTTGAGCTTGTAAACAAGGCCAGTGACAAACCAGAGTCAACGACAAGGGTTTCTAATTGACACCTCAGAAGTAGCCAGTTTGAACCTTACTTAAGCCACCAGTGTTCAGTTTATTAGCACATTCAGTCTGATTCTTCTTGAAAGCCTGACACAGATGAGAGACTTAATTACAATAATTTATGGGACTGTATTTGCAGGGCAGAATGAATGCAAACAATCAAGAACTACAGCAGGTGCTTCTAAGTCATCCTGGGTCCAGAGTACATTTAGCCACTGTTTTAGGGGAAATCAAAACTCACATCTAGTTAGAGTAGAAGTACAAAATCCTGAGAAAACAGATGTGATTCTGTAACAAGTCAACAATTAAAGTTTGGACTATTAAAAAAAATCTCACTGCAAAGATTGTACTATAAACATGCAGTCCATTGCTTAAGTCTCCATGTCCCTTAAATTTTGCTACATTTTGTCAAGCTACAACCATAAATTTCAAGTTCTTACACTGGGAATTTATGTGACTAACTAATACAAATGGGTACATAATTGTGGCGCTGGAAACATTTTAAAATAATAACAGCTTTTAACATGAAAATTGTTATGGTGGTCTATGCATTCGTTTTCAAGTCTCCTTATTAAATAGCTGGAGGAATCACCCTTCACTACTTTTTTGCCTATTCTTTGCAAACCAGTTAAAGCTCAGAAAGGTTGAACGGAGAGTTTCTGAAAGCAGAAATTTGACTCAGCTATTTTGACCCATGAAAATGCTTTGACCTAAGCTGTTGAATTGTTGCGTTTTGTATGCACCACCCTCTCAAGTCCTTTTGTAACCTAAAACAGATTTTCTTTAAGGCCTGGCCTGTATTTAGCTCAATCCATCTTCTCATCAACTCCGACCGGCTTCCCATCACATGCTGTTAAAAAGTCAACCTCTCAGCATGATAATGGAACCGCTATTTTTCATAGTGGAAATGATGTTTTTAGGGTCATGTACAATGTTAAGTGTTCCACCACACACAATATTTTGCATGTAAGCCAAGAGTTTTGATCATATCTAAGCCCTCTATTTCACATGTTTGGTGTATTGCCTACATAACTTCAAACAAGACCTCTAACAGCTTTCTTTCAACAAGAGCTTCCTTCTTTTGACCCCTCAATAAAGGCCAGATTTGTGAAGCATATGACTAACAGATGCCCTGTAGACATATTCTCCAACCTGAGCTGTGGGGTTCTGCAGCTTCTCCAGAGTTATAGTACCATAAGCCTCTTGACTGCTTTTCTAGGAAAATATGTGCTTTTTTTTTAATCAGTGTTAGTGGAACTTCATATCATGGGAGGTTTGACGTTGTGCTAAACTCTCTACATTTTCTGATGGTGGATTAAACATTGCTTTGGATAATATTTTAATATGCAACCCTCCTTTTGACTTCTCTTCATGTAAACCTCTGACCTACCTGTTGTGGTGCTGTTTGTATACAAATGTTCTCTAACAAAGCCTCATAATGCCCTTACAAAACAGTTGTAATTACAATGTAATTAAAACACAGACAGATCATATTTATCAATTAGGTGACTTCGCAATGCAGGTGGTTGCAGCAGATTTTATTTAGGGGTTTTGGAGTAATTAGGGCTGAATTCAAATATGTACTAAGCTTTTAATATTTTCATTTGAGTAACATGTTTAAATCATGTATCATTTTCTTTACACATTTCAATTACAACTATGTTGTGTTGTATCACTTAAAATCCCAAAAAAATGTGTTCAGGTTTGTGGTGATAAAATCTGGAAAACTTTGAAGGGGTACATATATAAGGGGTATATAAGGGGTCTTCTACACTTAATCTACATTAATTAACTTAAATTTAACCTCATCAGAATGGTAGCATTTAAGTATTGAAGGTCCTGATCAGAATTGAGGGAAGCCATTCACTAGAGTTGAGTAATTGGCAGAGACTGGGTGGAGAAACATGGGTGTAGCTATTCATTGAGTTGCAGTGGGTGTACTCACAGCAGAAGCTGACTAAGCTTTTGTGTGAGGGTGTGTTTCTCTCATGTCCCCTCAGGTATCACCTCGCTTGCCTGCCTGAAGTGGGGTCTTGTGCTCAGTTGTCTCCTCTCATTCATCACAGGTAGGAAGTTTGAAAACAGAGGAGCTGCAGCCTGTGCCAGCTGGCCATTCGACAGCATTCATGCTGCACATTAGAGGTTAGGAATGGATGGCAATTTTTGTATGTGTACAAATACACTTTATTTTCTTTTTCTTTTCTTTTTTTTACTCCTCTTGAGAATTACTGCTGTTATTCTTTACTTCCCTGATCTATTCCTGGACAGGACAGATGGCTTTTATTATCTTGAGTTAATGGAGTTCTTATTGTGGATCACAAATCCTCAGAGAATGGCTGTTGTTGTTGCATGGTGACATAAAGGTAAAGGTAAGATCCTTAATCGTGAGCTGTGGACAACAGCAGCTGTAGTAAAATATAGAAACAGTTATTCTGCTGAAGATCTTTGGAACTCTAAATTTGAATGCAGTTCTACTCATTTAAATTTACTAGCATAGAAAGAATTAATAAGAAATGTAATGTCAATGCTCTTTAAAAGACAAACAGGTTGAATGTATCTTCTGGTGTATGGATTAAAATCTTATTGGTGTCAGACAAATTAATTGCAATATGGAGTCTACTTCAATCTTTTTTACAGTACAACATAATAAATTACTTTGAACATTTCAAATAGCTGATTAGTGAATAAGAATAAAGTGACCCAGCCCCTCAATTTGGGCATTCTGTAAAAGCTACTTTAAATCTTGGGATTCTTTGTGAATACAGGAACAGGATCTTAGGGGTTCTTTCTGACTCTGAACTTTTATTCTGTGTATCAAAAACATAGTAAAAACTGGATCAATTTATCATTTAGAAAGACATAACCATAGTACTCCCTCTTCTTTCTTAGGCCAACACTGAGACTCCAATCCATGCTTTTATTACTTGCCGTTTAGATTATTGCAATGCCCTGTTTACTAAATTTATTTTAAGATTCTTCTAATGTTTTTTTTAATTTCCTAATGTTCTTCAGCCTTCCTGTCTAATAGAGCTGCTTTTAAGGCTATCCCTCAGTACACTTATTTTGCATGCATATTTTTTTTCTAAGGGGGTGATAGTTTGTTTTTGTTTTGTTTTTGTTTTTTTATTCTGTAAAGTACTTTGAACTGCTTTTAGTATGAAGGGTGCTTTATGAATATATTGTGATTGATTGATAATTGTTGGGAAATCAGCCAGGAAAGAACATTAGTGTAAGACTGTGGCTGAAAGCTGCATGAAATGTGAGAAGCTGCAGACTCTCCTTCCCAATGGACTGCCCTAACAGCAGGGTACCAAAAGAAAACACGCCCCTGTGCTTATCACCCTCTTTACCTGCTGCTTCAGCAGCACTGGAGAGACGAAGCAACCGTGGCTCCGGATGGAGTTCGGTGACCCACAAGCATGTGCACAGGCTGGAACCAAGCTCAGTACAGTGTGCTTTCTGTGAAAATCAAAGCAGCGGTGATCCTTCTTAGCTGTCCAAGAGAGAGTTGACCTGGGAGCCAAGCCACACTCCTGCAGGAATGCAGAGCTCCCCATGCTGCGATGCCCTCCACTGCCTGAACGCAGCCCACCAGAGATCCGAGAAGAACTCCTCCTGGCCGGAATTCATAAAAGGAGAGTGAACCATTTCCACGCCGCCAGCTTGAACTTCAACTACTGCACTGAGTCCTGTCACCTTCAGAAGTTTTCTGATGACTCAGCAATAGTTGGCTGCATTGAAGAGGGTGATGAGAGTGAGTATATGTCATTGGTGAGCAACTTTGTCACTTGGACTGAGCTGAACCATCTGCAGCTCAACGTGACAAAGACTAAGGAGCTAATAGTGGATCTGAGGAGGACAAAAACACCTGTGACCCCTGTTTCCATCCAGGGGGTCTCTGTAGATACTGTGGAGAAGTATAAGTACCTTGGAGTGTACTTTAACAATAAGCTGGAATGGACCAGGAACACAGAGGCGGTCTACAAAAAGGGCCAAAGCCGACTCTTCTTCCTGAGGAGGCTGAGATCCTTTAACATCTGTGGGACGCTGTAGAGGATGTTTTATGGGTCTGTTGTTGCCGGCACGCTCTTCTTCGCTGTCACATGCTGGGGCAGTGAGCTGTGGGCTGAGGGCTGCCGACAACAACAGACTAAACAAAGTGATCAGGAGGGCGGGGGATGTTGTGGGGGAGGAGCTGGACACTCTGACGGCAGTGGCAGAGAGGAGGATGCTGTCCAGGCTAAAGTCCATCTTAGACAATGTCTCACACCCTCTCCATGACACACTGACCCAGCAGATGAGCTCCTTTACCAGAAGGCTCCTCTTACCCAGATGCACCACCGAGTGCCACAGGAAATCATTCCTGCCTGTGGCTATCAATCTCTACAACGCCTCCCTCAGTTATCCAAACATATTGTTTGTTTTTATTTCACTCGGCATAGCGATATGAACATTAGGACAGCATTAATAGGGAACATTAATGTTGATTTAAGGGTGTTTTGTATAACTTAAGATTAACTCATCAAGCTAATGGCAGCATGGATGTGCATTTTTTATGGTCGATCATCTGCTAGAGTGCTCTCTAGCTTCCTAAGTTACCAGTTTAAGTCTAATTATTTCTGGAGAAATAGTTACATTAATAAATTCAAGTGTCCTAAAGGTTATTGATTTTTATTTAGCAAATCATTCTTTAAAATGGTATTTCCTCAAATAATGTTCTCTCGGAAGTGGCCAGAGCACCCACACAAAAACACTCCATCAAGGGGTATAGTCCCGTCCAGGCTGCCCATGACACTGTCAGGGACCCCCAGGCCATCCCCAAACCTTCAATCCACGACAAACCAGCAAAGGATTATCAACCTCTAACTACAGTAATTACAAAACAATCCTGGAAGAAAACTTGTTAGAAGCTGTTAGAAGCTACACCTGTTATGTATAACCTTTCAGTGCAATCAGCCATATTGGTAATAAAATCAGACTGTAAGTTTAAAGCCACTGAAATGTGAGATAGCTGGACAGCTGGAGCTTACAGACTAAGACTAAGTTACCGGTTAGCGACCTTTGAAACAATGCTATGCGAATACGTTTAAGTGTGTTTTTTATGGTTATAACAAACTTTATTTACATAAGGGGTTTATACACCAATGGGATATTAATGTTGGTGTTGTCCGGTCTGTTTATTACGACCAATAAGAGCTTAAAATCCTTTTTAAACTAGTGCCAAATGTCCGCTAGCATTGCGCTGTTAGCCTCCAGGATAATTTACTGCTAATACCCTAGTTAAACATAACTACGGTTTGTTTAAACCTAATACTGGGTTTCGTTTAGATCTGCCATTGTATGATAGTGCTACAAGCGTTATTACCACATTAATGGGTAACATTAATGTTGATTTAATGGTGTTTATGTAACTTTAGGATTTACCCATTAAGCTAATGTCCGATCACTACAGTGCCCTCTAGCGTCCTGGATAAATAATGTAATAAAATCAAGCATCCTTAAAATATTGATTTTACTGAGCAAATCATTTCTAAAATGTTAGTTTCTCAAATAATGTTTTGTTTCATTCAGGATTTGCATTGTGAATTGGTTGAAACACATATCAAATGTTGTTCTAAATTAGTAAAGCTAATTTAACCTCATTCCATATTCTTTAAGATGAACTTCGGTTCCCAAACTATTTTATTTGTCTTTTTGTTTCTTTTGTGTGTACATAGTTCCTTAGCTTCTTTGGATCCTAATTTTGCTTAGTAGTTTAGTTAAGTTTCACTAGCATGGTAGAGAGTATTTGTTGATTGAAATATAGTGTTAAATCAGAGAAATTAACAGTATCCCTAAACCCACCCTGACCCTACTTCAGAGAAACAACGTTCTATAGTGGTGTTCTCTGGATGTTCATTTATTTTGGTTAATAAATTCTTAAACTTGAACAGAAGATGTCACTCGTTTATTCTATATGTGTGCAGAGTTTGCTGTTAAAAGAATGCCAGTGCTTGAATAACCCTTTCAACTATTGCGCTAATAGCAGCTGTTATGGCTGATATTCGCCGGACAATACCTAACAGACCGAGGGTTATTTATTAAACATTAAATAACTTAAAACCGTGCGTAATGGCACAACAACCTTATCAAAATACATTGAAGTTTGCAACTTGTGACAAAAGGTGAAAAATTCAAGGCATAAGAAAAGTTTTGGTTTTGGAAAATGATTCATATCAAGTGAAACATGATACGAAGCTGTTTCCAGATTCGCTCAAAAAACATTATTTAAAAAAGAAAAAGTTTTATTTAAATCATATACAGTATTTTTGCAAAGAAGAAAAGCTGGTTAAACAGCCACTTGTTCTTATTTGGAGCACAGTGTGGGAGTTCTGCTAACTTCCAGGTTGATTGGAGGAAGAACATAAATTAAAGCAGTTTTGACACAGTCGACACAAACCTTAGGTTGTAGAGAAGAATTTAATTTCTGTAGCTAGAGTCGAGAAAATATCTTGTCTGACTTATTACTTGTTAACTTGTCTGTTTGGGCTTGGACTTTTTGATTATTCAAGATGAGTATAAATAAATGTTAAGCTGGTGCATACATTTTAAAATGTGAAGGTGCATAAAGGTGTCCTGACAGCACAGACCTTTCTCTGTGTACTGCTTTTCCAGCTGTGTGTACATAAAATGGACAGGAGGGATATGAGCAACATGTATAAAAGAAGGATAATCCTGCAAAGCCGGCAAATACTATAAAGAGAAACTGGTGACATGTTAAGACTGATAATGAAGACGACAGGGCTTACAGTTGCCTTTTTAGCTTACTTCCAGTATCAGACAAGATAACAAATGTTGCAGACACTGCACTTAATAAAATCACTGAAAAAAAATGGACCGCTTTAGTAACAGATCTGTTATGGAATGACAGAAACCCGATTTGGTGAATTAGCTCCATGTCATGCAAGGTCCAATCCAATAACTCGCAGCCGTTTAAATATTTAAGCAAGTGTTATAGCATAAAATATTCACATTCTGGAACAAGGTCAGATTTACTGACACTGTTTTTAAACTAGCTGACAAATATTTATTTTTTAAAGCGTACCACATAAAAAGCTTCTATATCCCTAAGTTTACAGTTCATCACAATGTGTTGACAAGGAAACCAACCTGAAAGGCACAATACATCGGCTTAGGTCTCTGGGTGGTAGAGTTTTAATTGTTTGTGGGATTTATCAGAGCCTATTGCTCATCTTATCCATGCTATATTAATGAAAGATTGTTGATATAAGCAGCTTAACTCAGAAAAGAGCACTGTAGGACATGAACCATGCAGGATAGGTATTTGCAAAATAATCAAAATTGTATAAAACATTTGCTGACGGTAAAATAAAACTAAAATTAAATTTCCATGAAAAGCCAAAGCCACAGATTTATATATTTTTGAAGTATTTTACTGAGAACTTCTACTGTGAATTGATTCTCTGAACTGTGTTATAAAGCACCTTCTAGCACATTCCCTGTAGCAACACTTTGAAATGGCTTCACAGGAGTTATGGTGGTCAATGCAAATTAATGTAGCAGTGATTCATGAGAAAGCTTTCTATTGGTGCCCCTTGTGTCATTTTATGGCCATTATAAAGCATAGTCTCCATCCACCTCAGTACATGTTTTATGCAACACAACCAGATGTGAAGTGGGTTAATACAAATAAGAGCAAAGAAAAAAACAGGCAGTAAAAAATGCTAAAACATCCAGGATCTAGCCACCAATCTTGACTGACTTCCTATAAACTGTTCACATGACAGCTCTTCCACCTGATGCCCATATAGTTTTAATTCAGCCACATTGGAGGCTTTTTCGAGCAAGAATAGCCTGTTTAAGGTCATGTCACAGTATCTAAATTTAATTGAAGTGTAGGCTTTGACAAGTCTACTCCAAAATGAGAAGAACTTGCTTTGGGTCTTTTTTTTATGTTAATAGTTCATATGTGCTTGAGCTTAAATGGGAAAGAGACTGAACTTATAAACCAATACACAGTTCAGTGGGCAACTTGGGATTGAGTGCCTTGCCCAGGGGCATATCAACATGTGACACGGAGAAGCTGGAATTGAACCCACAACCTTCCGATTGCAAGACAACTATTCAACCCATCAAAAACTTTTCAAAGTCCTGAAGCAGTAAAGCAGTTCCAGACCATCACACACCTTTGTCCTGTGGGTCCACATAATATTTTCCCAAAAGTCCTGAGATCATAAATAAACATTTTGGCAAATGTGAGATGAGCTTGTGTTTTTTGGCCCTGGATACCATTTTTGCCCAGTTTTTCATGAACATTGGTTTTAAATCAACTGAGGAATGTGAGCCATGCACTGCGTAATATATACAGTAGTTCCGGGTTCAAGAGTGAGCTAGATGAGTTGTCAGGTTACTCACTTTTGGGAGACAGGCCGCATCTCGGGATGGTCACTAATGTTAATGGTTTTCTCCGTTTGTGAACCTTATGCTCCTATTTGTAGCCTTGTTGTTCACTGCAGTGCCACAGCCTTAGAAATGGCTTTGTTACTCAAAGGGTGGTAGTAGTATTTCACTTAGGGCGAGATTGGCTAAGACAGCGTATTTCCCTTAATAAATATAATTTTCATCTGCAATTTTGAATATATTCAGGTCATCTTTGTCTGATATTAAAATTTGTTGAAA
This sequence comes from Fundulus heteroclitus, assembly GCF_011125445.2. Classification (NCBI taxonomy): domain Eukaryota; kingdom Metazoa; phylum Chordata; class Actinopteri; order Cyprinodontiformes; family Fundulidae; genus Fundulus; species Fundulus heteroclitus. The sequence goes on from NC_046383.1 coordinate 4,994,140, forward strand.
ATCTGAAGAAATCTACAAATGAGCAAATACCTTTTCACAGCTCTGCAACAGAAAGCATGTCTATAATTCTTACCCTGTGTCAGTGCATAAGAACTGGTGCCAATATATTTTTTAAGATGTTCTGAAAAAATGCTACAAGTCTGCTGGAATAAATGGCTTCAAGGCATGAACAGCTTTGTTAACAGTAGGAGAAAAACACAATTTAAAACAAATGAAATGAGGAAGCTGGGAGCCAAATGATTCATTGCACAGGCTAATGAAACAGATTTCCCCCTTGCAACAGCTTGACTATTTATTTTCATGTATTTAAAGTGGTCAAAATGAAAAGGAACGTACAAGTAAAGGATGTCTGCCAACACACATGTCAAAGAGTCTGTGAAAAGGGGAATATCCTTCATATGTCTAAATTGGTAAATTCTGTGTTTGTTTAAAATGTGACTAAGAGGAGGAAAACAGCATCTTGTTGTTTCAGCTCCTCAGAGGAAGTCACAGAACATTGACCTGGTTTTCACTGAAACTGTTCATTTGTGTAACCGCAGTAGGGGGAATGGAGTACTTTGGGCCCTTCAGGCTTTCATGAGCAGAGAATAGGAAAGCAGCAGTTGGCATCAAACTCGCTCTTCTTTATTTTGGTTTCACACAGCAGCAAAAGGCAGGATAATTATTAGTGACAAAAAGCCATCTAAATAAGGAGATGGCACAGAGCTCTGTCAGGTTTTACTCGCCTTGAAGACTCTTCTTCGCTCCAACCACACTTCTTCTCTCGATAAGCCAGTCAAATGAAGCCAACGCCAGAGGCAGCTCAGTGCAACCTCCTCTGACTTGCACCAACATAACATATTTAATCTGAGTGGGAAAAAAGGCAAACGTCTTGCCAATTAAACAAAGGTCTGATGAGAGAATGCTGCTAGGCACGGGTCTACAACAGTGCACATAAAAAACAATGAAATGTCTTACTCCCTATTTATAGTAGATGTAGTGTTCAAATCCTAAGCCATGAGCACAAGATTTTCACTGAAAAGTTTCCAGTTTTATTCGAAAACAAGTAGACTCATTGGCACTAATATGTATCTACATTGTCTCTACAATAGCAGAAGAATTTTTTTTGGTAGCCAGCTTGTATTCTACTAATGCAGAATACAAGCCAAATTCCAAATGTGAGTATTTAGTATTTCTTACAAAAAATCGATCTCATGCTCTCACATAAACAACAGGCTTGGACAGACTTTCGTTTTCTAGCCTTTATTCTACTTTTTTCTAGCTTAGTTTTATTTTTCAACTCGGTTTCCTTTAGGTATCATAACATTCGAATTAAAAGGTATTAATGGTTAGGCAAGAAATCAACACTGTGTGTTTCAGATTGCTTTTTCTTGTTTTTTAAAGTGTCCTGTCTGACAATGTAGCGCTAAGAATTGCTGTCTTAATGTCAAAGAAAGCCCAACAGATTTACTTTCACGAGTGGAGCGTTACTGCTTTTGCTATAGTGCTCCTCTTGATATATATGCAGAAAACATTATTGGATATAATTTTGGGATTATTTTCAATTCAATTGACACAGAAACAGAAAGGTAAAAGAGGAAGACAAGGAGAAAAAACATGGGGCAAAACATTAAATGGGAGAAAAATTGACAAAAACAGCTGAGGAAAAAGAGGGTACAGGATAACATCCTTGGAGTCTGCTTCTGCCATTGTATTGTAATGGCAATGAGAAATGTTGTCTAAATTGCACATGTTGTGCCTGTAAAACATTTTTTTGAAAAGGTCCTAAAAAAAAACAGAACGTGCAATTAAAACATTACCATTGTGCACGATGCAACTTGAAGACACAAAAACATGCAGAGATTAAAAAAAAGTGTTTATCTTATACCCATTTTGTAAATGATAATATCTGTTTAAGTTTTTTACATTGTTTCTTTGTTTGTATGTGTTGTACTTTTTTGGACAGTTGAAAGATGTTTGTTCAATGCACAGATCTAACAAAATATTGTAATGCGGAGCTGTAAATGATCTTTATATGAACAAAATAGTGCAGTCAGTTGATCTGGACGCTGTATTGCCAGACACTGAAAGGGTGGGAGGTGTTGCTGCAAGGTATGCAAAGTTATTCAAATGAACAGCTTTTGTTAACACCCCCGTGGCTGAAGGCTGATTCTAAAGAAACTTTGAGGCCTGTTTTCTCACTAATCTTCTTTGCAGTGTACCAACATTGAAATTATCATATCTTCTTCAATTCTTTGTTGATTTCCACAAGTTTGACATGATTGGAAAGCTTAGTCTACTCTTTCAGAATCTGTAAATAACTCAAAACAGCCCAGGGGAGACTTGTTCCTGGTTTTGCTGTGGCCTGTCACATATTTTAATAATTAAATTTTTCTCTCACTGTTGGTGCTTAATTTTCCACAATATTATGTATTTTCGTGCCCTTCAATCCCTAGATTCATAACAACAATAGTGACGGTCAAAACATAGATGTGTTATGTTTGTTAAGAAAAAGACGCTCAAGCTGGCAACAATTACAGACACAAATGGAAGGTTTGAAAAGGTTTCTTGGAATAATTTTACAAGCACACTATACAGTGGAAATGCGGGTTGGTACTGAGAAGAGTTTAAGTGTGTTTGATGTCTGAGACTTGAAATAAGGAAATAATGAATCAGAGGAACAGAGGAAAATTGGAGGGTGGACAGGCAGGTAAGTTCCTGGAGTGAACCAGACATCTGATATCAGGAGGGCGGAACAGGGGAGGATTCCTCCATCAACCACAAGAACGCAGAAATTGTGGATGAATGCAGTTTGTGTGGAAAGCAAGACAGCAAAGGTAGGCGTCAGGATTCAGGTTAGGTTAAGACATGAAGAAAAGGAATGCCTGCTTACCACGCATCACAGCAAAACAATCTGGTATCTGCCTCGGGGTGTCTGCACCCCCTGATTAGGCCTGATGACCTGCAGCTGTGGAAATACACTTGCCAGTCACACCCTGCGCTGAGAGGAGTTGAGGGGAGACACACATGCACATGCCAACCTGCACACAGTTCTGTGGAAATGGCAAGATGGGCCAGTAACTGGACAGCTTCACTACAATAGACTGGAGCAGCACCAACCTTACTGCGGACGAGACACAAATCCATCCATCTCCTGCAGCTTCTACCCTACTAGTCTGTTTTCTTACAAGACTTACCTGTACAGTGACACTGATCTAATTCTGAAAATTTGATTTTTTAAGTCCCTTTTCCCTAGAATGTAAATCAAAAAGTCAATAATAGGAATTACCATTTCATTAGACATTTGTGTCACAGTTAATCCAGGTGGACAATGATTCTGTCATTATGCTGCTGCCCTTGGCCTTTAGTTTGTGATCATTATTCCTCTCTAGAGCCCAGCATTTGTCTACAAGAAACTCCTGCCTGATGCCACAGCCCCAAATGTCTGATAACCATGGTGATGGCCTGCCCCTGCTCACATCCTCATTAGGAAAGTACAGGACAAGGAGTAAGTTGGGTAAACAAGCTCAATCCATTCCATTAATGGCTGTGGGCTCTCCTGTCACAGCACCCGTTAATTATCCGGTCTTACACACAGATTAGACAAGGGAGAAAACACCAAGCAGTGTGTGGCAGCATCTGCTGCTTGGAGGTTTTCTGACTTTTTAATTAGATGTACATTCCGTCATCAAGCCAACACTTGAATAAGCTTCTTCGTTCTTTTCTGCATGTGTCTCTAAAACGTGTCAAACTCTGATTTAGCAAAACTCTTACTGTATTAATTATGAATGAGCTTAACATTTTTGGGGATTGTGCTTCAACACATGAATTTTTAAAACACGTCAAGCAAATATTGTGCTAAAAAAGCCCAAATGGAACTCCCGCAGCGTGGCTGTAAAGATAATAGTTTCAGCCACAATGAGAGAGTGTTGCCTATGTAAGAAGAACAAAGTTAAAACTAAAATCTACTCAGAGCTAGAATACTAGAAGGGACACACACACACACACACACACACACACACACACACACACACACACACAGTCTATTAGGTCACACAGACTCAAGAAGAATATGGAAATTTAACAGAACACAATTACCAAATCAAACCATAAGATTAAATGTATAGCGTTTCTTTGAGTCGAGTAATGGAGACTTATCGTCTAGTTACACAGTTTAATGTATGGTATGTTTTCCTGCTTTACAATTCACATTTTAACCAGACCTCCAAGACAGACTCATCAGAGAAATGCTTGAATATTGCAATAACAGTGAGGAGGCATGCAGTGTTGAAACCACCCATCCACCACCAACAACCATGAATCTTCGTCTGCCACATCCTGTGCACAGATGAATACTTATCCCCAAAAGCTACATATGAAAAGCCTTACTTACTGACATTTGCTTCCATATGTTTATGCACGTTTCTCTGAAACCCTCTTAAAATATGAATTAAAGCCATCATAGGATGTAAATGTTCGTACATATTCAACTGAGCATGGTGCATGGCCAGCTATGAACATATAGTGCCTTGCAAAAGTTTTCATTGTTGAACAGAAGGAAAATTATACAGAGTTTAAAAAAATAATCAAATGTTGCTTGCATTTGTATTCAGCCTCACTGAGTCAATGGTTAATACAAACACCTGTTGGTGCAGTTAGAGATGGAAGTCTTACAGGATTTGCCCTACCAGCTTTGGACATTTAGAAACTGAAAACTTTGCCCATTCTTCTTGGCAATGCAATTCAAGCTCAGCCAAATTGTATTGTGAGTCTCGGTAAGCACCGCCAGTCCAAGGGTCCCAGTCAGACAGGATGATCCCAAGAGCACTGGACTTCCTATACTGGCCAAAGATTTGTGAAAAAAATGTATAAAACATGAATTTTGTATGCATTAATAGCAAATTAAAAATGCATTTCTAACATTATGTGTGTGTAATTGTGTGCTTACCGTGACTTATTGATTTGTCAATTGAGCTGCTTGTCTTTGTGGTGGAAAAAAAATAAATCCCACTTTAATGGCAAATAGTCAAAGAACAGAAACTGTCAATTTCTCAATGTATGTTTGTGATCACCACCAAAAAAATAAAATCATCCCCTCCTTACCAATTCTAAGTTTGCATTAAAACGGCAGACACATTTGCCAGCCCAAATGATTAAGAAAGACAAAACGAAAAACTCTCCATCAAATATTTACTGCCACTTTATATAATGTGAAGTGAATGTAACACGTTCCATTATTTATGGCATGTAAATGGTGGCTCACTAATAAACAATGGTATTTACAGTGCCATGAAAAAGCATCCGAGCCTTTTCCGGATTGTTCCGTTTTTGTTTTTGTCTCACAAAATCAAAAACAAACCACCTTCTAATCCAACCTGGTTCTACATAAAAAAAATAAAAAATAAAAAAATTGCCCCCGACACCTACTAACTGGTTGAGTCAACGATGGCAATAACAATTGCCATTAAGTATTTGTCATTTTGTATGTACAGAGCGCATACAGAACGAAATTTTGTTTGCACTCCAAAACCTTAACTTTATGCAGAGGTGTACTTTCCAGTATGCTTCAGATCCGTGTCCTGCTGCATACCCAAAGTACACTTGGGGTTAAAGTCACAGAGTGGTGGACTGACATTTTTTCTTCAGGATTTTTGTATAGAGAGTAGAATTCATGATTGAATGAACTATAGTAAGTAGTCCCAGTCAGCCCAAGACCACCACACTCACACCATCATGTTGGACTAACAGTTTGTTTTTTGTTTTTTATGAAATGCTGTTTGCTTTAACCAGATGACACGGAACACATATCTAACTAAATGTTCCCATAACTCTTGGGGATCATCAAGATTATTTTTTGACAATGTAAGACAGGCCTTTTTTTTTTGTCAGCAGTGGTTTTCACCACTTCCTCATGGATGTTTGTTTGTTTTTTTTGACTTCCTGAGTGAGTCATTCACACCATATTTTGTTAGGCCAAGAACTCCTGGGAAGTCTCACCACAGCTCCATGCTTTCGCTTTTTTGTTGTTTGGTGGAGTCCCAAAAGCCATAGAAATATCTTTGTAACCCTTCTCAGATTACATTAGTCAGTGACCTTGTTTCTCATCTGTTTTTAATTTCTATAACTTGTGGAATTTAGTGTTTTTAATATGCTCCATTGTGTGAAAAAGGGTTAATAATGATGTAAATAAGCCAATAAGTAATTGATGCTTTCACCTTTTGTGTCTACACCTTAATCGAGTAGTTTAGTTGCCCTGTGCTGCAGAAGGCTGTGAGCATGTTCTCTGTTGTTTTGTTGAGAAAATGGTGGAACAATTTTATTTTTATAAGGCACTTTATAAACAACAAAACCCTATAATTACCCCCAAGTAAGCGGTCCACTTTGGGGAGGAAAAGAAAAAAAAAATTATATCCACAGAAATGGCAGTTTGATGCCAGATGGAAAAATGTTTCCAAAGATAGAAAACATGCTGGTTAAACTAAAAACATGCTGGTTTGGAGCCAGAGATAACAAAAATGGCACAAAATACCACAGAGAGGTTCAAGATGTTAATCATATGCAATAGTGACATTCAAATGCATGGAAAGTGAAACAAAGTGGAGCACAGGAGAGGTGCTAAAAGCAACATGGGGGGTCTCGCAGCAGCCTGAGCCAATGGCTGCATAACTAACTGATGGCTTAGAGGAAGCGTCTCATTATGCTAACTTATGCTTCCTTAAATCCTTTCTACTTCCATAACCTGGAAATATCTCCCCTTTGGCATCCCTGAGGGCATTCTAATCAATTAAAAGTACATTAGGAAGACAAAAATAGACAAAACTGCTAGGAAAGATGAGAAAAAGAAAAGCCAGGTGTCACCAACGTGACAATCTTTGATCTGAACACATAATAAATCCTGAACCTTTACACAGTTTGCCATCGCTTTTGTCTTTAGCAAAGGAACAGGTGATGTCTGACTTAGCTCTTTACATTCTCTGTCTTTGGGCCTTTCCATTGATTGTTTCTTACATATCTAAGCTGGGAAGAGCTACAAGGAAGCAAAACAGCCAACGAAATACAAAAATGAAAGAAATGTCTTGACAGTGTAAAGGCAAAGGGCCGTGGCTGCCCTTCAGGCATATTGCCACAGCATTAAAGCACAGACGGTTTCCTGTGTGTTGATATGACGGTGTCATCACACTGACGCTGGGAAAAGATCTTCAAAGTCATCTCATCTTTCTTCAGGGACAGAAAAGAAGGTAATATGAGTGCTAAACATCATATTCCATCAATCACTGTCAGAGTTTCTATGAAATACCCTCAGCACTTTTAATAAGCAACACAGTAAATGTCCTTCAATTCTGATACCTATTTCTAAGGTAAAAAACTATCCAGTCCAACCTGGCACAGTAAAAAAATTACTGCCCATTTAACCTAATAACTCAATGTGTACTATCCAAAACAATTCTCTTCTCTTAGACTCAAAGTAGGGAAAATAAAGCAAACATTAATTGTATCAGTGCAATAAATCACTTTTTTATTGTGCTCTGAACAATAGTGCTGCAGAGGTAGTCCTCCCTATTATGTGCGTGTTTTATAGTTACTGTCCCCTTGTTACTTTTGCCTTTTTCTTTAAGCTGCATGTTCCAACAAAGCATAATTTGTGGGGGAATCGATGGGTTAGACAGAGTTGGAAATGGCATACATAGAAAACCTTGTTTTAATGCATAAGAAAAAAAAAATCTTTTTATGAAACCGAGGGCTCTAACCTTGCAAAAGTTTACAGATTATTGTCACAGCACAACCATGAACTTTAATGTAGACCTTGGGTGTATAACCTGCAGCCAGAGGGGCATTTGCATTCTTTGGGTGTATTTTGTTAGGCCACCAAGCACAACTCGGGAACGGTACTAATTTAGCCTGCTAGCACAGGTGGTTGATGCAGATGGATATTTTGCATTTCTTCAGAGATTTTCACTGACAAATTAAAGTCTTCTTAAAAGGAAAAAGTAGGGAAGAACACACAGAATGTATTTTTTTCTCACACCTTTTGCTTTAATTTTACTTTCATAGCAAATAAGACAACAAATGCAGGGACTTTTCCTGAAAGGAGACTTGGGCCATTCACTAAACTTGACTAAACAGAGAGAGCATTTCTGACGTAATAGTGATGTGTATTTTTCTAGGTCAAGAAAATAGAAAAACAATTGACGTCAAGTAGTGAAACTTTATTCCTTTCTTTTACGCCTGTGCGTATTCTCAGATATCTGGGCATTTGCAACCACAAACAGGCTAAATAGGGGGCATCTTGAGTTTTGGTCACTTTTTCTGAAAAACTGACCAAAAGTCGGGTTGTCTCTTTTCTCTTAATTAAAGAAATCCTTTTTATCTGTAGTAAAAAAAAAAATTAACTTTTCAACAAAAAATTTCTTTGTCTAAATTTTGCATATTTAGTTAATTGTTCAGCCGGTTAAAAAAAAGTATATTTTTGCATAATTTTTTTTAAATTAAAATGCTTTAAATTGTTGTGATTTGCAAATAATTTCAGTTGTCCCTATGATCAAACGCTTTGGACACCAACGTTGTAAGCAAAATTGTAAAATGGAAGGAAAATAATAGTTTTCCTCTAATTGTCTATACATTTTAGAACAATCTTTTGTTACAATTTCATGGCTTCTGGGGTATGTACATCAAGGGGCCACAATTTCTGCAGTCCCATAAAAAAATAGCTTGGTCTGTTTGGATCAACAAATAATATCTTTGAACATGAAATTTAAATGATTTAGACATAATACTTTATTGTACTTAACCATTGTATGCTGGTTAAGAACTAATGCTTGTTTATGAACACAGCTAGGCCATGGGGCGGTAGTAAAAGGCAAATTACATGGTAAAAACATTTCCACAGAAAACAGGCTTAAATCAAAGGCAACCGGACTTTCATTCAGTTTCTTTCTGAAAACGTTTCAACACCTATCCAGGAGTCTTTGTCAATCCTGGAGGTTCACACTTGAGCAACCTGTAGTTGGTGCGCTGCTGTTTTTAGAGGACATGAAGGTCCATCCTCCTAGACGCATTTAGATGCAAAACAATGATCCAACCGTCACTCTCCTGGGTCATTAGAAGCTATTTCTTGGTGTGAGTGGACTACTTGGTCACCTGAATCATGATGAAACTGCTGATGTAATCTCTTTGGAACGTTTTGGAGGACCGAGCTGTAAACACTGGGGAGTTGGAAGCAGATTCCTCCCCCTCTGTTTAGTGATGGCTTTTCTCTTTTGACCAAGATAGCTTCTTTCACCCCTCTATCAAACAATCTACTCTCCCTGTCCAAAATCTGGACATTGTTGTCATCCAAAGAGTGCCCTTTGTTCTTTAGGTGCAGGTGGATTGTTGAATCTTGCCCTGAGCTACTGGCTGCAGAGCATAGGTTGATCAAATGGGAGCCCCCAGAATTGACAAAGACTCCTGGATAGGTGTCAAAACGTTTTCAGAAAGAACTGAACGAATGTCCGTTTGACTCCAATTTAAGCCTTTGCTGTTACTATGACCCGGATAACTGAGAATTTACACAGGCAACATTCCCACACTTTACAATGGAGAAGATGTGTTTTAGTTGATGCGCAGTTAGTTAGGGAACACTTTTGCAAGGAGTTGTGTAGCGCACATAACCTATAGTTGCGTTGCCTGATCATCTCCATCTATTTGTTGGAGAAAAGAGTAAACTAAAGACTGCTCTGGCAATAAATCCTTCGTTCTTCGGGGACCGCATCTTCTTCACAATGTGGTTAGACTACAAAAGTAAACAAAGAAAGGAAATACAGGTCCAGTACTTACCAAAGCAGAAAAACTACAATTGTTTAATTTCACATTTCATACATCAGCCACATGCTTTAAAATGGGTTTTTGTACAGTATTCACACAGACATATGGTAAGCTGAAGGTCATCTCCAGGATTTTGCATGCAAGATGAATGCTAAAATAATTTAATGGAGCTGTATGAATACAAATGAATCACATAGAGAAGCACTTGAAAATCTTCAAAATCTGCTCCTATATTAAGTTAAGAATCAAACGGGGTTTAAATTAGTGAGAATTATGATGCCGAAACTCTGTTGTCCTGCCGATAATTGGAAGCAATTGCTTTTTTTTTTGTCTTCGTCTCACAAACATCACAATTATTTCTACCTGCAGAAAATGATTATTCTTTATCAACAGAAAATCTCTGACCTGAATAAGAACTATCCACCTGAGGAAAAAAAGGTTGAACACTTACAAGCAATTACCTTTTCAAATTAAACTTTAAGATCCAAACAAATTCACATGATGAAGATTTCTATTCTGTATGGTCTATTCTCTACTACTTCTACTGTTTTTGCCTATTTTGTCCATGGCTCATAATCGGATCGAATGTTGTGCATTTTGGTTGGTTTTCAAGAAACACCGGCATGGGTGCTTTCAGTTAAGTGGTGACAATGTGGGTCAAACCCCTAGTTAAACTGTATCTTCTCTATATTACCCTAGCCCTACCTTTACCTATGCTTAACTAGGAAATTTGACCGAACAAATTCATCAACTCAACTGGTAGCATTTTTGTTGAAGTCTGTGTCACGGAAGCAGCCATAAAAATAAAAAAAATATTTCACTTACACAGTGCAGGGTAACAGATCTGCTGCTAGTCAGCCACATTTGACCTTCTAGTAACTGAGGGAAACATGTATCAGTTGTATTACAGCCAGCAGAAGAGCAGTTCTCAGCAGTAGGTGTGGGAAGGTTAGTGCCATGTTACAGTTTGCTCTTTACACCCAGAATAGGCTCTGGGGTCTCATTTATATTGCTTGCATATGTGTACAAAATGGGGCCGGTCACTTTCCATGCAAAAGTTAGGATCTATTTTTTTTTTTAACTTGACAGGAAAATTTTGCATCCTCATGGCAACTCTGACCCATGCATTTGCTCATTTTGAAGAAAGGGGAAATTGGTGACGCATATATGTAATTCTCTGAATATCCATCGAGCGGAGCGGCTCCGTTGCTTACCAAAGTCGTACCTACAAATTTTTAACAGATTTTTGAGTGGATTGTACTACATAAAATTGGTCCGTAAGGACAACGGTAATTGTATATAAGGCGCACCGGATTGTAAGGCGTTTCTCAAACACCATAAATGTTTGAGAAAATTTAAGGATTTGAAGTATGTCTTATAGACCGAAAAATACAGTAATGACAGGCTAATATGCTGCTTTAGAATCCAAGCATGAAATTCTGCTTTAACCTACAGGTGAAAGTGACTATAACCCCAGAGCGCAGAGAAAATGCACGCTTACCATGCAGCACTCAGCCGAGTATCGTCTCAGCTCCCTAAACTACTCTTTGCAGTTGTTGTTTTTTATTGGGGGGGTGGTATCATCCCGGGGGAAACCTCTGATTGCTTCTGGTCTCCTCCAGCCTCAGAGAAATATCAACATGGAGCAGTCACCGGGCATTTAAAACTGCAATCAGGTTAACTTTTCAACAAGTTATTTTAAACGTGGACAACATCTGTGCTTTTACCTCTGATTTTCACATTTAATAGACTCCTCTCTATGATTTTTAAAAAAAAAAAGCGGTCAGCTGACACATTTTAATGCAGATTAACATGCGTGGGGTGCTTTGCATTGACCATTTATGATTGAATCTGGACGTGTAGAGGGATGAACCTGAGGCGGAACCAGGTACACAAATCTATAAAGGGAAAGTTTGTGTCAGGTGTATGCGCATGTTTCTCTATATCTGAATTTATTTTTGGAATACACTTTTCATGGCATATGTACACTTTTAGTATGGATTCCAAGCAAAGTTTTATAAATGAGACCCCTGGTCACCTTTTTGTCAGTAAGAGCTTTTGGCCAACTGAATTTTGAAACCATACATATTTAGCTCCTTGTAAATTATTGTTGTGAACTTGCCTACAAATCATAGTCAAGGTGCCTCATGAATGCTACTAATGCTTGTTAATGCATATTCCACAAGAAGGATCACATTTGTTACCTGAATAGGCTGGATTGTGTCTAATTTCATTAATTTAGACACTAAATACCCACATTTATATCTATTTATGTCCTTTCAAATTAACAATTTCTACTCAATTTTGAAACTGTGTGACAGCAAAAATATGAATACTTAATTGTAAATACATTCAGGCAGTAAGGGGTTTACCCAGCTCAAGCCTATTTACTGTATATATGATGGACATGTTACTACATAAACCTAAATATGGCAGACATAAAGGGGTGATATAGATAGACATGTTTCACAGAGAAATGAGAAATATGTCTTTAGTGAGCGCTTTGATGTAAAGCCACTGGACACCATAGAAAGATGAAGCTGAACTAAAACAATCTGCTGCTCTAAATATTCTACTGATCACACAAATGTGTTAAAGCAGCAATTTAGTTTTCAACTCGACTAATTAGGAATTTACCATTTAGTAAGTCTATGACCAATTAACTATATGAAACCGGTGCTTTGAATTTTAAATTAAGGAGCAGAATTACTCCTGGCAAGGATACAAAAATAGCAATCATAAGATTTGAGTTGGTTCTCAATGCTCTTGTGGTATGAAACTGATAAATAAAAATGAGCATACGGAGATAAGTATGGATGAGGCAACTGTTTGACTCTGTTTATGGAGGCAAAATGATTTTGCTTGGAGTGCAAATCCATCTGAAGGCAGCGATGTGTCTGCGGTTTGTCTCTTGCTGCATTTGCATCGCCATCGACACTTCATCCAATCAGACAATCCCGTGCGCACCTAGAATGACTTCCCCCACGTCCAAATATGCCATCAGCAACAGCAGATATCATTCATGACCCCCATCAGTAACAAAACTCCTACACTCACATTCAGTTTTGTCTTTAATAAATCAGCGCAGCTACTCCCACATACTCCTGTGGCCTTCAAAGTGGGGATTTATCACTCAACTGTTGACCAAATCTGGCGGAGTCAAGCTTCACTGGCAACGGCACTAGGGGTTATGTACATACTGTTGATTTATTGGCATGATATACTGGACATAGCAAAATAAAATATGCTCCAGAGGACATAAGCCATTAATCTTGCGGCTGTCACAAATCAATCTTCAGTGCAAGGACAAGCAGAAATTGAAGAAGCAAAAGCCACAGAAGCAAGTTGACCAAAAAAGCAAAAACCCTGGCCTTAATGTCACGCAGCTTTGAAGCAAACGGGAATTTTTTTTTGGGGGGGGGGGATTGCTGCAATGACACATTTCCGCTGAATTCTGATTCAGTTCAAACTCGGAGATAATGAAAGATAATTCTTTTTAAAAGAAAGGTCAGACTGACATTCAAGCACCAAAGGCTTGATCGCTTTCTTATCTCCATCAGCAATAATCTCACTGTAATCTAACACTTTAATAAGATGTTTCATTTGTCCATTAGGGAGGAAAAAAGAAGTCAGCTCCTGAGACAGAATCTGCCACAGCACGCTCCTCGGGACCTCAGGGCGCAGACAAACACGAGAGAACCAGTCTGAAGGGAGAAACTGAGCAGATTTCAACAGGCATATGGAACCTCAGTGGGGGCTCGATAAAGCAGGTCTCTGGCATTGCCCTCTGTTCCCGGAGAAAACAATTAATCCTCCTTCCTCCCTGCTTCGGCTGCTCATGTTTGGCCCGGTGACAGCAGAAGCAGCACAGTCAGACAAAAGAATCGGGGAGAAAATGTGAAAAGATCCAGCTGGACTCTACCTGTCTCATCCTGGCGTTTTCTGCTCTTATGACCCAGGAGAGGCAGGACGAGCGTTTCACCGACAGCGAGAACATACTGCTCATCCTGCGGTAATACAGAGGACAAGACAGAGACGGAGGGAGAAAATGGTCATCTCATACTGAGGCATGCCCCACGCTCTGACCTTTCCATTCAGCTTAGATGGCCTTACAGTTTATGATGTAGAAGAAGTCTTGAGGTGACATGGATTTAATGTCTTCCGAATCCATTCATTTTTTAGTGCCTCCTGTTGTTTGCTGTGAGATGCAAATGGAAGAAATGTTGCTGCATGTTTTGCAGTTTTAAACAAAACAGATTAATCAATGTTGAGGTAGCTTTCAGTGCCCTTTGACAAAGGGGAATATGTTTGAAAAGCCAAAACACTTAGCCGAGTCTTCGCTTCAGACAGCAAGTCAAAGGTTTAGCTGCCTTCAGGGGGACATATCATCCCATTCAATGATGCGGGGCTTATGGTTCTTCGGGGCTGAGTGGAGTCACAGTGACTCATAGCTCACCAGTGCATTTTGCTCAGTAAAACTTCACAAAAGGCAAAGAAATGGCGCTCCCCTGCCGCTTTCCCCTCTCCCATTTCCTCACCACATACAAACTACCTCTGACAAACTGCCCAGCAGCCCCTGAAATATGGCTCATAAAGCCCAATGCCACTATAAACCTGAAGCTGTCAACTGATTTGTGAATCCAATTACCTACCTCTCTGTAATGGGTGTGTTCCCTGCAATGATGTAAGTCAGTACTGGCTGACATCTGTCAACAAAGACCCAGCTTTCATCGGAAGCACTGAACTAGATCAGCTGAGCTCAACATTAGCATCATAACTGCATTTCTCTATAGGTAGTGTATTGCATGCAGTATATGACAAATCGTTAGTCCTTTTTTAATTTTAAAAATGTATAAATCAATGATATTTCAACACATTTTTGCAAGCAATGGATTATTAGTGTTAGAAGGCTCTATTTTTAAAAGGTCTTCTAAATTAATTTTGATGAAAATGAGACGTTCTGTTCTTACATAGGACACAATATAAAATGCATAGTAAAACTGCACATTTTCTTACATGAGGATTTTTTGCTGACAGGCACTAGTTGTGTTGACTGCTATGTCTATCATTCATTACCATGGCATGAACTGATGGTATTTTTTTCTTTACCTTAAAGCCCAGATTTCAATTAAGTACTAAAAGGGTTTCAATCTAAGGTTTTGTCAACTATGGGGAGATCTGTCATCTTGGCCTATTTACCTTCACCAAATTTTATTGGATAGAGGATATTTGGGCAAAGTAAAAATACATACTCCATCTCTTTTTATTGATCCCAATGAGTGGTCAGAAAACTATCTTAAAATTGTATGTTCTGCTTTGAAAAACAATGGAAGCTTGGTTGTCATTGTTTGTTCCTTTCCATATTTTTAATTCTTACTCTTGCTTTTTCTATATATTTAGGACCAGTTATGCGACTTGAATCCTGGAAGAATTACAGTTTTCTATTGTATGCTCTAAACAGGGGGCATCAACAATGTCATAACTGCCATGTCAGCTTTGAGAGCACTTTAATGACAGATCTAGGGCTACATTAATTAGTATGCATGTTTTACTTTGCAATTCTGATGTTTTAACACATTAGTTCAGATGAAACAAAACAAAAAGATGGGTTAGCTGTGAAAAAAAGTACACAAAATGGGATCTACAGGGAAATTTTCTTTTCTTAGCTTGTTATCTTTGGCACTTCTGGCCTTTTATGTGACATTAAGCTGACAGGAAACGGGATTGAGGGAGAGGCGTAAAACATGTGACATAGGTCCATGGCCGGCACTCAAACCCTGGACTGCAGTGTTGAGAACTGACGTCTCAGTTCATGACTTCTGCCCCACCACTGTCCCCCTTATTGCTCATCCTTTAATTAAAAAAAATCTTGGAGCTTGTGATTGTGTCCAAATAGATTTAATCTTAACCAATAAAGTTCAATATGACACTTTTTTTACCCTTTATTTAAGATCAAGCATACTAACAATTCTTATTTTTATTCTGGCAATAAAAAAATCACTTTGAACAATTTAGGCAATATCTACTAACAATCTAAAACTATATTTTAGTAAAATAAATGTATTTATCCCATCTTTTTTTTTTAAAGAGCAACAAGCAATTTTTCACCACTAGGCGGAGCTTGAGCACTCTCTGTAGAATCAGAATCAGAATCAAGTTTATTGCCAAGTAGGTTTGCACTTACAAGGAATTTGACTTGGTATTGATGGTGCAGACAGAAAAATAAGAATACAGTAAAATAAGAAGTAAAAAGAATATATACACGGAAGCTGTATACACTCAGCAGACTGTGCGTCAGTGCAACGCATAAGCTTGTAAGTCCTGAACGGGGGAGAGAGACAGTGTCCAGTTTCACGGGCGGCTCTTGGCCTTGTTCATAAGACCGGTAGCAGATGGGAAAAAACTGTTCTTGTGACGTGAGGTTGTGGTCCTGATGGACCGCAGCCTCCTGCAAGAGGGAAGTGTCTGAAATAGTCCATGACTGGGGTGCGAGGCATCAGCCACAATCTTCCCTGCACGCCTCAGAGTCCTGGAGGCCTACAGGTCCTGGAGAGATGGAAGATTGCAGCCAATCACCTTCTCTGCAGACTTGATGACACGCTGCAGTCTGCCTTTGTCCTTAGCGGTGGCTCCAGCGTACCAGATGGTGATGGAGGAGGTGAGGATGGACTCAATGATGGAGGAGTAGAATTGCACCATCATTGTCCTTGGCAGGTTGAATTTCTTCAGCTGCCGCAGGAAGTACATCCCCTGCTGGGCTTTCTTGGTGAGGGAGTTGATGTTCAGCTCCCACTTTAGGTCCTGGGAGATGATAGTTCCCAGAAAGTGGAAAGACTCCACAGTGTTGATGGTGGAGTCACAGAGGGTGATGGGGGTAGCTGGGGCTGAGTTCTTCCTGAAGTCCACAACCATCTCCACTGTTTTTACAGTGTTGAGCTCCAGGTTGTTCTCCCTGCATCAGGTCACCAGATGGTCAGCCTCCCACCTGTAGGCGGACTCGTCCCCATTAGAGATGAGTCCGGTGAGAGTGGTGTCGTCCGCGAACAAAACAACATGAAAAAAAAGCCTGTCTTTACATCACTCCGACACTCCGCTTCTCACCCATCGGCTCATATGCGGATATTTGCAAAGGATAAATACACAGCAAAACAGCATAAACTTTTGGAGGAACATGTCTAGCGAAGAAGTAAGTAACTCATAACTTCATAATGGTGTTAGCAAGAGAACAGTTTGATCCGATGAGCGTGCTCTCCGCCATTTTTATTGGTGTCCTGTCTGGCACTGTAGCTTTTAGAATTTATGTTTTGATGCCAAAGAGAGCCCAACAGATTTACTTTCACAAGTGGAGCCTTACTGCTTTATGCTTGCTCCGCTTGATTTATACATGCAAAAAGCTCAATAAGATTTTATTCTGAGACATTTCTGAGACAAGAAGATAAAAAGATGAGAAAAAATGCTAAAAGGGAGAAAAGGTGACAAAATAGAGAGGAAAAGGAGAGAGTAATATAACATCCTTGGTGTTTATACACCTGCAGAGAGAGAAAAAAGCACAGCAAAACAAACCGATAAAGAATTACAGCTACAAACAGCCAATGCCTTGATACCGTCACTGAAAAATACTCAGTATTATTTAATACAAGATTTATAAATTGACAGCTAAAGCTAACTATACGTTTTTCTGTAAAGAAGTGAATCTGTAAGCACCTAAATCCAAATACCTGTAGGTGTTTGTAAGAGTGCACTTGTGTATGTAAGATTTATCCATAAAGAAAATGCTCAATACCGGTTGTGAGGAGCCAAGCCTATACTCCTAGGTCCAGACATCAGCACCCCAGACGGGAATCCAGCCCCCAGAACTGGGAGGTGAACCCCATCATCAGGATGACTTGGGTTTAAAGATCTTGTGTCTGGACTCTGCTAAGGACTTCTTTAATTTCAAGACTTGAATGTAACAAATTCAGATCACCTTTAGACTTGCAAAACACCAGGCCACAACTTGGGCATGGGAGGACAGATGCTTGGAGTTGGTTATTTCCCAATTACAAATTTAGATCTGTATTTGTTGCAGTTCTTAGTCTGTGAGTAAATGTTTTCTAAATGATCCACATTTACATTAGCTATGAATGTACAAGAAAAACAAGAATGCATCATCATTTGAAACTCATCTTTTCTTAACGTCATTTGTTTATGTCTATACAAGCAATGTATCTGTTTAAAAAGCACACAAAACAGCCATTTGACTTCAATCTGAGCTGCTGTCATGTAGATATTTCCAAACCTAAAAAAACAATGAGGTTATGCTACCTACTTTTAACAACGGAAGGGATGACTAGTTCATCCCGTTTCCCATCACAAAACACCTACATTTAGAGGTCATTAACAACATTCACACTTCGTATCTATCCTTTAAAGAGTTATGGCAGGAATGTAGGCAGACACTTTGGCATGCGATAATATGCTAAAATCAGCAGCTCAAAAAAGTGGTGAGATGAGTGTTTGCTGACAGCCCTGTGGGAGTGCAAACTCAAGGTACACAACCGTTGGCAGCAGTTGACATCTAAGAGAGAGACAGACTGCTGACAGGGAGATTATCTCCACCGGAGCTGCAACACTGTGGGAGCTGTCCACCACTGCTGTGTCGCTCCTTAGGGAGCATGGACAAGGTCTGCTTGAAGAGACTTTTCACAGTGAAAATTAGGCAGGAAATTTCAGTCTTTGCTACAAGACGTATGGAGAGATGGAGAGCGCATCCATCAGAGGGCTGGAGGGATGATCCTGTATGCATGAATGAAAACATGATGACTTGGGTCTTGTGGGTATCTTTGGCGTGCCGGGTGCCATAATAATAATTTGAAGTTCAGTGCATTATGTGTGATGAAAAAGATGACGTGAATAAGACTATTTTTTTAACATTTTCATCACTTTTGCTAACCTTGCACAGGCTTCCTAAACTTGATTAAAGTGCTTTAGGTTTTTAGCTTTTACCAAATATGTTCTGTGTATTTAAACTGAACAACATGCAATATTTCTCTTATTAGCCTCACTGTCAAATCGGTATCTTAGAAGGAGAGTCATGATGTTTCTGTTTTATTTATTTCATATGCTCTTTTACTGACTTTTGCTCCCTACAGTCAGATAATAATTTCATGCTTTCAGACTGTTTTTATAATTATAGCATCAAAACCTAATCAGGGTGTTCATCTGAACATTTTGAGACCTGAATATTGCCGCTTTTAGAGGGATTCGGATTAGCCTGACCCAAGTGGCATTCTCTTGAGCTCACACTGGAGGCCAAATCAATGAACGAAGCAGCGACATGCAGACCTCACATGGTTGGCGTGTGGATGCAAAACTATATCCAAAGACGTGATGTGAATGTAGATTAGAATTCATCTGGTGAAAAGACTGAGGACTTGCATAAGAGGTGACTAAATGGGCCCTTACACAAACCATGGGCACAGATGTTTTTTTGTGATACAGGTTTTTTTTATATATATATATATGTGTGTGTGTATATATTCTGTAAGAGCCTCTCAAAAAAGGAAAAACACACACTAACCAAACAAGTATATGTGGCCTGTATAAACCACAAGGAAGGACAAAACTAACAGACAGATATGAGAAACTGACGGCATTTATCTACCATCAGGAGGCTTCTCACTCGAGCACGAAGGGGAAAGCATGTCATTAACAATTTAGCTAAGAGCTGTTGCCTTTTCATATGAAATGGTACACAAGTTATATAAAACCTCTTCTGTAAATGCAAATAAATGCACAGAAAAATCCTCACTAAGTGTCTCACAAAAAAGCCGTTCTGCCAATTGACAATTTTCAAAAAAAATGTTTATTTTTGACAACTGCAAATCTCAAGTGTGGTGTTTGTGCTTTTTTTTCAGCCTTCTTCACCCTGATTCACCTAAATAATCACTGCAGTGGTCAAAGAAGCAGCTAAGAGGTTTATTGTGAATCTGGAGGAGCTCGTGCAAGTATGTATTCCTAGTATAACTATTACTTAGGGACTCTACAAACCCGGCCTTTAAAATAAATAGTTGCAAGAAGAAGCCTTGGTAAAAAAAATCAAAAAGGCCACATAAGATTCCACATCTTCAACAAATGTGGAAGAATGTGCTCTGGTTAAAATATTTAGGCTTAAACTTAGAATTTTAGTTTGGAAATTATGTCTAAAGTAAATATACACACATATATATATATATATATATATATATATATATATATATATATATATATATATATATATATATATATACATATATTTTTTTTTTTTTTTTTTTTTTTTTTTTTATCCAGTGTCCTGTCTGGCAATGTGCCAATAAGAATTGTTGTCTTAATGCCAAAAAGAGCTCATCAGATTTGACTTTCACAAGTGGAGCAGTACTGCTTTTGCCATAGTGCTCTGCTTGATTTATGAATGTGAATAGTTTTATTATGATTCATGTGGGGAATATCTCAAATGATATGGACACTACAATGGGAAAGTAGGAGAGGAAAGAAAGAACAATAAGAAAAAAAGAAAAGGTGAAAGAAAGAGGAGATAAAAGGAAGAGAATGATAAAACAAATATTGAAAAAAACATGTACTTCGTTTAATTGAAAATCTGCAGTTCCTATATTGTCCACGAGGGGCACTGTGTTTTAATCAGCAGATGGTGGCACTGAACTTCAGATGTGGAAAATTGATTTTTACATCATTTCTTAATTTTTATCTGTTTGTATTTTGTCATGTAGGACATTGTTTTTAAGTTCCAAAAAATGTGAATAAATGTTTTTCAACATTGTACAATCACTGTGATCAGTTCTTACGCATAATGCACTTAAATAAATGTTTAACTGAGTAAAAGTATTGTTGAAATTGCACATACTTTTCTTAAAAACACTGAGGTTATTCATAATATATTGTGTAAAAGTGAAATTCATTTCATATAAAAATCAACACGTAGACTTTTATTAGTTCTATTTAATCTCTCAATGAGTTTACTCGTGTGGCCCTCTTGAGATCAGATTGAGCTGTATGCGGCCCCTAAACCAAAATGAGTTTGACACCCCTGATCTAGCAGGACAACCCTAAACACACAGTTGGAATGGTTTAGCTCAAAAGATATTGTCTAAAGTCTAAAGAAACGGGGGCAATAGTCCACTTAAATCCATTGTGAATCAGTAAAAGCATATAAAAACAGTGATGTTTACAGACACTCACCATCCAGTCTAAATAAGTGTGGTTATTTAAAATGACTTACAAGAAAAGCTGTTGTCATAGTGAAAGGTTGTTCTACAAAGTATTTATTGAGGGTGGCAAAACACCTGCATGCTACAAATTCAGACTCTTATCTGGAAAAAAAAATTTAAATATAATTTTTCTCCCTCTCCACAATATTTTCTGTTTTTGTCTTCGTTCTGTCATGGTAAATAGTGATAAAATCCATTGACGTTTAAAATTGGAACAGGACAAAATATGAAAAAAAGTTAAATGGGTATGAACATGTTTCCAAGGCACTGAGGTTTTCCAAACATCTAAAGTGTGACTCATTCCAGACTCAGTGGTAAACACTGAGGGAAAAGGCTTTTCTGTTGAGCCTATACAGTGCTTATTTCATTGCCTAACATTAGACAGAGCATCATTTGTGTTTACCAAGGGGGCTCCTACAGTGAAGGTCTGTCAGGGTGGGATTATTTACAGTAAACCCAGAGGAAAAAGCCAGATGTATAATTCGCCTAAGGTGGATGGAAAGTTACCAAGCCCATGTGGGACCACATATTTAGATAATTCTATATTAAATCAGAATCCATTGACAGGAATAACACAAAAAACCTCTTCTTTGGTTATTTCAAAACATTTTTCCCAAGTTCCTGAAAGTGTGCGTAGCTGTTTATCCTTCAGTCAGTCACTCATGTTGGGTCAGAACCCAGCAACATGTCCCTTACCATCTGCGCTGGCTTTCAGTGCAGCAGGTATTTGTGTGTCAGACAACTGTCAGAGTCCTTCAGCTGCCATCAGTGGCCCTCAGGGCATCTTGTGTCTAATGCTGGATACATGGCTGCTTTCAGTCAGTCTCAGTGGAAACTGCTTTTACCTCGACTAAGCTATTAAGTGAGAACCTCCTGTTCTGAAAGGGCGCCTCTATTAAATACGGCTTTGTGCTTGATGTAATGTCAGTTTTGGCATGGATTTATTATCACAGCATAGCAATTTAAATTATTAGCTGTTTTTGTTCCAGTGCAACACTGATGCAACCCAATGCTGAGCCTCTTTGTCTACTGGTACTCTTTGTACATGACCCCAAGTGCTTCAGAGAGCAAGATTGAAATGGTACAGACAAAACATATGACAACTGCAATGAAAATGACATAACTTCCTGGAATTGCCCTGACAATTTCCATTCTGTATAAAAAAAAAATCCTCAAAGGGAATATTGAGTGGTGTGGGGGAAGAAAACAAAATTACACACATACTAAATGAGGAATTTTGTTGTATTATATTAACCACCTCCATGTGGCTTTGTTAGCCTAAATCCCAACCCAGCCACCACCAAACTCTTTAGATCACAACAGGTATGCTTTATGTTGGACTAACATTTTTCTCATATTGACATTTCTAGCCACCAGTTTGACAACAGGCTATCCAGAGTTTATCTATAACCTCACCAACAGAGACAAATCCAGTTCTGAATTTTAATTACAGTCTCAGCTTGAAGTGAAGCAGATTGCAAACTTGTTAGGGCAAATGGAGAGGAAACGGACACATTATTCCAGATTGTTTACAAATTAAAATCAGAAAAGGGTGAGCATTTGGATCTACTCCCCTTCACTCTGTTATCCCTAAATGAAATCCAACACAACCAATACCTGTTAGGCCAATTAATAGAGGCCAATTAACCTAACAGTCATGTTTTTTGGACTGTGGAAGCCGGAGTACCCGGAGAGAACCCATGCATGCACAGGGAGAACATGCAGACTCCATGCAGAAAGACCCAGGGCAAGGGTAGGACTTGAACCCAGGACCTTCTTGCTGCATGGCAACTGTGTAATTTAATTTAAATGAAAATAAACCTGAGGGCCTCAGGGGCTTGCTGGAAATCAGTGACAAACAACATTGTAAAGACCAAGGGACACACTAGACAGGCCAGGGCCCTGTTTCTGAAAGAATGGCCGATCTAGCCTGAGTAGAAAGCAGCTACTCTTAGTAATTCTGCCTCATGCTGTGATATTCAGCGTTTTCGGTTTCAGAACACGTGATATCAATTAGATACCTAAACTCAGCATCCAATCAACCCTGAGTTAAGCGCGAGTACGAGCATGAAAGAAGCCCTCATCAATGGAAAGCAGATAATGTGATTCACCATGGCAAGAGCAGGAAATAAAAAGCCTCGAAGTGCGCGTTTACCGCAAGTTGGAATTAGAAATCTTTAATGAAGGCATATGGAGAATATCAAGTTATAATTAACAAAAAGAAACAATGTTGTAGCTGCTGAAAAAAAGCGAGTTAGCGACAGAGATTTGCTGAAAAATTCAATGCATGATTGATATGAGTGTTATTTGACGGAGAATTAAAGCTGTATTCTCACACTTATTCAACACCCAAAAGGGGGGGGGGCAAGATTGTGTATCTAGGTGCAAACAAACAGCCATAAAAAGACGCGACAGTAAAATCAAAATGAACCATGAAAATACTGTTTAATCTGGTAATCTGGTAAGGTCCAGTTGTTGTTCTTATGTTTAACCTTAATCAATTAAAGCATTAATTGGCTACAATAAACATTTGCAATTAATGATGGGATGGTGTAAGTAATTGAAATAACTGATATGTTCATTCATCTTTTTGCCAGAATTTGGTTTCACACATTCTTCTAAAAATTATTTGACACAGATTTTCTTGTAAGTGTATAATTTGTGCCAACCTCACTTTAAATTAATCATATAGGCTATATTTATATTTTAAATTGACATAAAGGTGTTGTTATGTAAGTATGTGCTGTAGCTCTAACAGCACATACTTTATATGACTAGTAGTATGGTATATGACTAGAAACTAAGATAAATGAATGAAGCTGGAAGTCTCAAAATTTGCTACAGAATAAGTTATGGCTTTCATTCTGTGCAGTTCTTTTATTAAGTTTATGTTGTGGAACATCTTTAAACTCAACTTTAACTGAGTGCAACAGCAACATTCCTGACAGCACGGCATACAGCTGCCTCTGAAAGGTTTTCTGCGTCACCTACGCTATTAAAAATCTGCTGTTGGCATAAAAACGAAGTGTAGATAATTAATATTAAGATAAATCAATGCGGCGAAAAACGGTAATGCTTCAGAATATATGAATCCAGAAATGATACGACAATTAATCGTGGTCTGATCAGCCTCTCTCAACAGCTCCTCCAGAAAAAGGACACGCCTTTTCCGACACGTTGTTGTGCAGATCTCAGCAAAAAAGTAGGAAAAATCCAGGATTGGCCCAAACAACTCTGCTAGTAGCAGGATCATTCCATGGATTCATTTGTTGTCATAATTTGACTCAGGGTAAAGGCTTCTGAGCTTTCTTAAACGGAAAGGCCAGGATATGCAGGGATTTACCCCAGAAATTACTCTCAATAGCCACTAAGATGGCTTTCTGAAACAGGGTCCTGGGATGACATTATTTTGGGTTTTTGTTTTGTGTTTTGGACGGATCATTATCATCTCAGTCATCTCCCAGCCACCACTCATTGCCACAATCAGCTCCACCTGCTGCTGCCACTTATCATTCAAGTCATTCCACCTGGAACTCTGCCTTTATATACCTGCCTCACTCTCCACTCTCTGCCAGAACATCTTGTCTTGCTGCCTGCAAGTGGTTTTCCAAGTGGGTTTTTTTGTCGCTCAGCCTGTTGATCCTGTGGACCTGTTCTCGCACTGCCCTCACTAGTTGCTAGTACTTGTGTGCACCATCTAGTTAAGGTTGCTCCTGGGGATTTTGTGTCTTTCTCTGCCCATGCTGGAAAAACGTTGGCAGCTTCTGGTCCAGTCAGCCTCTGCCTGCAACACCTGGTCATGGTAGCCTCTGCCTGCATAGTCCAGTCAAATCTGTCCCTACCTGCTTCGTGTGGTCAGCGAGGCCTGCCTGCCTTCCTGTCTTCCCTGATACCTTCATCCTTTTCAAAGTAAACACAAACACTGTCTGGCTTGAATATTTGGTTTGCAAGGACAGCTGATTAAAAAAGCTATATATCCCAAAGCATTGGTCAGTATGATCCAAAAATGGGAAGAATATGGCACAATAACAAACCTACAAAGACATAGTCTCCTACTAGGAGTTGCAGGCTAGGCAAGGAGAGCCTTGATTAAAAAGAGTTGCCAAGGAGCACACAGCGACTCTGGAGGAGCTGCATAAATTCACAATTTAGGTGGGAGAACTATTAGTTGTGGTCTCCAAAGATCTATCTTTTATGGAGAAGTGACAAAAAGAAGAAAGAAACCCGTTTGCTACAAGCCATGTGAGAGACACAGTAGAAAACTCCAATAAGGTGAATTTGTCAGATGAGATCGATTCGCCTGGAATCAAATATTTTAAAAATTGCAAAAGACTTGAAATAGGAAAGGAGGTTCATCTTCAACCAGGATCCTGAAAATCCAGCCAGAGCTACAATAAAAGGGTTCAAATTACAGCAAATGTGTAGATATGGCAAAAAAAAAAAGACAAGAACTGAAAATTGACTAGCTTCATCTTTTGGTTAAAAGATCGAGCTAAACATTTAGTACAGGAATGTTCAAAGGCAGCAGAGACACACCCCAAAAAACTAGCAGCTGTAATTGTAGCAAAATGTTATTCTACAGATTCAGGGGGACTGAATACAAGTTTACACTTTGGTAAATAGGCTGTTTATGTAGAGCTTTTCTTGTAACACCAACCAGTCAAAGCACTTTACACCACAGTCACAGTCCCCCAGTGGCACTGACTAACAGGCATTCATTCATAGACTGATATGAAGAGGGGGCACATCGATATGTGCCTGGAGGAAGCAGGAAATGAACTCACAGCTTTGGATTGAAAGACGACTTCTCTTCCCACTGGGCCACAGCCTCCCCAGACTTTGGAACAATATGTACCCTTTTTCTTCCACTTGTGTCATTTAAAAAAGTTCAAGGGGTATGAACACTTTTACACGCCATAGCAACTCTGCAGCTTTTAGTTGCAAAAATACTGCCAACGTGCACCACTGTAAAATCTGTCATTCTTTTCTTCTGTTTATCAAAACAATTTTATATATTGAAACTATTACTGTGACATAAGATCCTTTTTTGCATGCAAAGCAGCATGAAAAGTTTACACCGAAGAGTTTAAGGGAAGTGGCAGCCTATCCCCACTCGTTTCCTGCTGTGGTCTCAGTCCACTGTGCAGCTGCAGCAGCGGACGCATTCTGATGTACTGCGCCTCATCCCCGCGGTAATTCATCACTGCCTGTGTTGTGCTATTTTCAATTGTTTATTCCGGTTTTGCTGCAGAAAGAAATATGTAGGAATCACAGCAAAATCTCAGCCTCACTTTGTCTCTTGAGAGAGGTCGCTATGCAGTGAACGAAATACTACTTTCATTGTTTCTGCTCCAGAGCCTTCACGGCATCTTTTCCACATCGGTTCTATCGGGGAAATTGGGAAAAACTGATGCCGTGAGTCCTCCTGTATTTTTATCTGGATCTTACCATTTTTAAAATACCACAACTCAACCCTCAAGTTACGCCTGGCATCTGCTGTACGATGAAAATATGTATATTGACGCCGCAAATACAAGGGCTGCCTCTCAAGATTACATTTATGAACAGAAACTTTAAAAATACACAACAAAGTATCTCCTCAATTGATGGGGTAATTCATGCTGTTTAATCTCCTTGAATCTGTACTTTTATTATTTTACTACATGTAAACAGCTATGATTATTTCCTCTCCTAATCTGTTTTTTTCCCTCCTAATAAACACCTTCTTTTCATTCATTTTAATCTAACCCCAACAAAATTATTGGCTATTTTGTTTGCTTTCACGTTTACAGATGAGCAGTTCCTTGTCATTTTAATTCACCATGGTAACTTTGTAACTGAACTGAGAGCAGATCTGCTAAAAGAGACCTGTCTGCTGACTCAGATAACTCACTGCATAATACAGATTGCTCAGCTTTGCAAAGCTTCAAAAGGTCAGAAAGCTGAACAATCAGATCATCCAGAATTGAGCCTCTGACATGCAAGCTGAAAAAAATAACAGGCAGGGCCTATCAGGGTTTTCACACCAGTTTTACAGCTTCTTTTTCAACATTTAATTGATTCTGGTATATATTTTTTTCAGATATTGTTAAACTACATTCAGTGATTTTGATGTTCAATCACTCATAATTTGGTAAAAAGAAAAGCAGAGTAAGTAAATAGCTGCTTCACCTAAAAAAAAAGACCTTTGTATATTTTTCAGGATATAAGGTTTGTTTAGTATCAGTGCAAGGATAATGACCATTTAAATTAAAATGGAAAAATTGGCAAGAACTGTTCACTAATAGGATCACAAGTATCCCTCAACCAATGCCTAACTGATTAACTGCATAATTAAACAAAATAAACCATACATGAAATATAAACCTGACAAGAAACAGCAATACTGATTCATGTAAATGTTTTTTTTTTTTCTAAAAAGGGAAACCTGTTTTCAAGAAAAAGGAGGTTAAAATAAAATATTTATTTATAACAAAAGAAAAAACATAGCAAAAGTTTTTTTTAAAAACTCATGCAAGAGATGATTTGGCCTGATTCTGATTCTAACATCTGAATTAGCCTGAGAAAGAAGATACAAATTTAATATTTAATATACTTAATGCAGTACATGTAATGATAGCTTAAATATAATGGTCAATTTAAGATGATTGTAGGCTCTGGGAGTCTGCTGCTTTTATACCTAGGTTATACAACTTTAATATCATCTTACAGTATACAGTAATCTCATTTTACTACTTAAAATCCCCATTTCCAAATGTTAGTGAACATACACTTTTTCGAGCAAGTAGGGGATAACATAATAAAAAATATTTCTGTTCTATATGTGTCAACATATAATAAAGCAGTTTCAGCAGGAACTGGATTATTCTAATCTTAAAAAGTTGATGAGCAATAAAAACGCCTAAATTTAAGATTATTCATATCCCTGGCAGATTTAGTTACAAAACGTATCTTCATTCAGCTTGGAAGTTTGTTTCTGATAGGAAATGAAACAAGAATCTCTCAAAACAAATCAAAACAAAGTAAAAGGAGTGTCAGATCTGGAAAAAAGATTATAATTTCCTTTAAAAATTAAATGCCAAACATTATTTATACCCATCTAATTTAATGAATGGAAACATTTTTGGCATTACAGCAGTTAAACCCTTTCTTAAAAATGCTGACCAGCTTTTTGTAATTAATTCCTATTTGATGATTTATCTTTGGATATGTACTCCAAGTCCTTCAGGTTAGAAGACCTCCTTGTTAGCTCCTTCCAAATATTTTCTGATCTGCTAGAACAACATCTAACCATTCTGTCCTGGTTTAGGAGTCTTTGCAGCTTGTTTCTGACACATTATTTATTCCGGGGATTTTTATTTCTTTTGTGTTGTCTGACAAATATTGTGTTATTGGTCAAACATTTAAAGTGAGCGTGGTTACTACACTGGCAAATGTCATGGCCAGAATACATTATGTTGTTCATGGCACCTTAAGCAAGAGAATAAAAAGAGCGTACAGGCCTTATATCTGCCTGAGGCATGAATAATTTTGCTGTTAAGTATTTAAAACATTAAATTAATTCAATTTAAAGCTCTTAGGGCTTTTAAGAATATGCAGAAATCCAGAAAATGTGCAATGGATGTTATTTGAGTTCTCAGAACCAGCTTGTTGTTATACAGCCTTTCCCTGGCACTAGTAGCAGCTTTAACAGAACAAACAAAGTGACTTACCTTTAGTCCTATTCAGCTGGTTCACTTCTCAAAGAAACAATTTGGATGGCTGACGATGACTCAGGTGACCAGGAGGGTCTCAACACACAGGCGTTCGGATGAATGGAGCCATCAATCTTGGCACTGGAGTTGGACAGCTCTGTGTTTATGGTCTTTAGGTTTAATTAGTATGTATGCATTTATAAACTGATGAAGTCTATCAGACAAAAATCAGACAAAACCTTACCAGCATAACAGCAAACAAGGCCACGTCTTTCTCATTTTTAAGACCTTGGCAAATCAAATTGTAAGTAGGAATTTGCTCTAATTGATCAAGCCCTGGCCTGAAGAAACGTTTTTTTAAGTCTTCATCCAAGGAAGCCAGGGCTTCGTCTCAGTAAGTATAAAGTAAACCAGGTTCTGTCATTTGTTATTCATTTCCTGGAAATAAAGGGTTAAAATATTAGCTTTACAAACCAGAAAAACTGTCTCAGCCAGTCATTTCGTAAACGATACTGAGCAAACTGCTATAAATTAACTCATGAAAATGCTTGTCACTGTTTCTGAGTTGAACTAATTCAAAGCGGCTGGAGAAAAACTCTGGTTCTAAAAGTTTATGGACTGTTTTTGTCTAGGTTCTTTTTCAGCTCAGTGCATTTTAATGGCATCCAATTAATTGAATGAGCCTGGTTTTGTAAGCATCTTAAAGAAGATATACATGAAGAGGATGTACTAGAGCTCAATTCAAGATGTCTTATGACTAAAGACCAGAAAACTCGAAAAAAAAAGTACAATAATGGACCGACACATGTGCTTCTCTTTTTAGATGAGGCTCTGATTGTATCAGAAATGTAATTAGGAATAATCTAAACTGTTTAATTAAAATATATATATATATATATATATATTTTATATGTTCTTTATAAATAAAACACAAAAATGCAAAAAAAAGATTAAACTAGACTAAAGATTGAAAACTGTTGTCCACCTACGCCTGTGGAGTCCCTAGTTATTCCTGTGTTCCTTGCATGATACTCTATCTCGGCAGTGATTAGGGACAAGCAGCTCCATCAATCAGGCTGCACAGTCCCAGAGAGCTGCAGACCTGATGTAAAAACATCTCGAGGCTGCCAGCTTTCTGCTGACACTCACAGGGTCTTACTACAGTGCTCTTCTGCACAGAATGCATTATGGTGAGTATGAAAATGTCAATTCCACCTGAAGACGTGGCCATCTACCAGCAGTATTGAGGCAGATGTTTATGGTTAATCAAAGTTAGAGCAGTGTGTATTCTCAAAAAAATATGAACAAGATGGGCAACCCTTTAATCATAAGCACATCCTATGCAAACACATGCTGATGTCACATTTCAGAGATGAATCAGACAACCTGTTTGTTTGTTTGTTTGTTTTTTGTAATTTTCCATTACGTTAACATTTGTGTCTTGGAATTTCTTAATGAATTGTATCCCAAAGTAATCCCTGTTCTGTTTCTTGTAGCAATCCTTCTGTCGCTGTCTTCTTGTTCAGCAGTGTGCTCTGGAAGAGGTTTCACAATCATGGTTTATTTGCCTTAAATAAAAAGCATAACCCAATTGCTCATTGATAGGGTTATTATAAATAACCCCTTTTATCCTAGAACGAAAACCACACAACACAAGTTTAGACTGTTCTGTAGAAGAGGACAGAGGATAAACCCAAATGGAGAACTTTTACTCCCTGACAGTCCGGGATCATCTATAAGTGACAATATAGAACTGTTTCACAGATGTAGCTGTACAGCATATATTTAAATGGGGAATTGACACAAGAAGAAATCAAGGGTTGCAGCCTCCATCCGTCCATTTTCCGACATGCTTATTTATCCCTGTTGGGGTCACGAGGGGTGCTGGTGCCTATCTCCGGCTGTCAATGGGCGAGAGGCGGGGTTCACCCTGGACAGGTCGCCAGTCTATCGCAGAAGGTTGCAGCAATAACCCAATAATATTAACTACATGCTAAGTTATATATTATTATATCTGTATGCACTGATGAAGAGTCACTCACCTTGGCATGCAAGGGACTGCTTTAGAGCAGCTTGGTGCTCGAAAGGGTCCCAACTGACTTTCTGATACCCTCAGCAGCAGGTAGTCAAAATAATGGCTCTTGTGAAGACTATCCTTTGTGGAAAGCTGCTGGTACGGTCGTAGCTACTTCAGTGCAGAGTGTAATCTGTATTTACTTCCTGGTTCCTGAGCCAATCATATGAAAGTTCCCAGTATTCCCAAAACAGAGTGCAGCATTTGGTATTTTATCTTGGCAATAGAGCAGCAGCCTGCAAACATGGAAGACAGTAAAAATTCACACCAGCAACGTACAATTGAGAAATGGTTGTTCTCTGTAAAGGATTAAGCGGGTCAGTAAATGGATGGATGGATGGATTATTCATATTTGTGGCAGGTTTGGATTTAGATTAATCTTTTAATTTTAGAAATAAAAAAAAATATTGATTTTGATCTTGCTATAAAGTCAAAACATGCAAAGACTGAAATGTTCCCTGACTGGAGCCCTCACTTTGAGGACGTGCCAGATCACTGGATGAAATATGGGTTTATTAATTAATATAGGAGGAGAAGAATCCAACAAAACTGAATCAATTTCTTTTGCCAAATTGCCATCTGAGGAGATAAATTTATGTGCTTTTTAGATTGTCAGCAGTTGTTTAAACAAAAGATTTTAACTACCAAATGATACAAAAGGAATGTTTAAAGCTTGTGTTGTTGTCCTTCCAAAAATGTAAATAATACCTGATTCAAATTCCTGTTGCCAGTACCACTTTCTGGAACTCAAATGTTTCTGTTTCATTGGTTTGCTTTGACAGTTACCGTATTATTGCAGGCCGTGTACACATTCTTACAGAAATTGTATCCCCTGATTGCTGTAGGTCCTTCCTTTCCACAAAGCAAAAATATTGTTTATGAATGGTTTGAGCAGCACAGCAACAAGCTTGAGGTGTGGACTTGAACCCTAAACTTCTCAGACATCGGTTATCGAGCTCCACCTCACAGCTTTCAGGACTTTATATGATCTGCTCCTAACTTTTTGCCGTCTGGTACCACAGAACCGAGAAACAGATCGAATGCTTTGATGGGTCAAGGTTGTTTTGGACAGTGAAAAGAAGATCACAATAAAGCTTGTGATGATAAGGCTTTGCCTTTATATAATAAAAACAGTTACATCAGTTATTGATGCAACATCATTGCATTATCCTGAGATGCTGAAATATAACTGCAAAATAAATTATTAGAAAGATGCCGCCAGTAATGGTCAGTCGTCAGCCCTTGATCTTACTGCTGCTTGTGGTTTATATATTCCTTACTGTTTGTTGCCCTGAGGTATCTTTATCTACAATCACAAAACACTTCTCAATTCTCAATCTGCTGGTTAACAAACATTTGATCTATGGGGAAATTCATCACACCTTTCTCCAACATCTTCTACATGGGCATCTGTCCTGCTCACTGTGCACTGTTCAACACAGCTGACGCTCGAGGGAAAGACATGGAAACCGGGGAAGTGTGCTAGCAAGGATCAAGACCTATACTAAAGGCACAAGGACCAAAAAATCCTGCATTTCTCTATGCCGGATTCTGTCATCTTGACGCAGTCCACCAAACCTTAAAACTCGTTGGATTCACCTCATGCTATCTCCGTATCCAGACACATCAGCAGAATTGAAAACCTATTAGGGAACATAAAAGCCCCTTTGAGGCGATGTCACTGCAGGAATCTTCATCCACTTGGTTGTTCTCTTGCCCTCAATACTTAACAACCTCTCTGTAGGGCTCTGTTGAATGCGCGATCAGTAGTTAACAAGACCTTTCTCCTCAATCACTACTTCATCTCCTGAGAGCTGGATTTTATATTTTTGACAGAAACATGGCTGTCAACTTCATCCCTCCCCTGCTGTGTGCTATCATCTACCATCCACTGAATAGTGGAGTAAGGATTTTATCAAATATATTACCTATTTACTGGTGGGACCCAAGCCTAAATATGATGGACTTTTAATTGTGGGTGATTTTAAGTCATTTCTGCTGTGAAACTTGGACCTTTGATCAAAGAGCTGTTAAACCTTGAAGGTTTTAATCAGTCTGTGTTTGAACCCACTCATTAAAAAGGTTGCATGCTTGACTTGATTTTGTCTTTTGGGTTGGATGTTTATGGTTTGAGAATATGCAAGAATCATTTATCAAATCTCCTGGCCATGATAGTATTTACTAAGATTTCAGGCATCATAAAAAAATACCCAGTTAGTCGTGTTATTAATCATTCAATCTCAAAGTGTTTTTACACAATTTTTAAAGACTTAGTTCCTCCGAACCTGCGGCTGTGCCTTGAAAGGAGTGTTGAGAAGCGTTTTAACTGCTTTAAAGTCCACTTGTCCTCATATTTTAAACTCTGTTGTTCCACTACAAACCAAACGCAGCAAACCAATTTCTCAGCCCTGGATAAATGAAACCACTCGCTCTCTCAGACATCAGTAGAAACTTCAGTTCTCTTTAGCAGTATTAAGCGACTGTTTGTCAAAGTGCCAAGGGGCTGTAAAACTGCTAAGACTGCATTTCTGTCCAACATAGTTTTTTAATCAATAGCCACAGCCTTTAGGTTGTGTTGCATGTTTTTAATTCAATTGTAAATCTGTGTGTTTCTAATCATTCTGTCTTCTCCTCTGTGTGAGAAGTTTGTATAATGCTTTGTTGAAAAGATTTCTGCTCTCAGTCTCATTATTTCATCAAGATAAAGATCTCTCATCTTCTCCTTCCTAGCACATTTTGAGCCTTTAAAGCAGACAGTTCATCAGATCAGGGTCTCAAATTCCCCTGCAGACTATATTCCCCCCTCTGTTTAAAGATGTTTTTCGTGTGTGTCGGTCAGTGTGTCCTGGCTTTGATTAACAAGTCTCTATCATCAGGCTGTGTGCCTAATGATTTTTAACATGCTGTTGTGCAGCCTCTTTTGAAAAAGAAAAACCTCAACCTCACTGTTCTCCCCAACTACAGACCAACATCCAAACAACCTTTGCTCTCCAAGGCTTTGGAGAAAGAGGTTTTTAATAAACTCTAAAAGTTTTTAGAAAATCATGACGTTTGAGAGGAGTTTCAATCAGGTATTAAATCATGCGGCAGCACCAAAACAGCCCTTTTAAGAGTTTCTATAGACATTATTTTTAACTGCAGACTTGTGGAACCATGAGGTTTGAATGTTTTTGGACTTCTTTGTAGCCTTTTCATTTCAATTCAATTTATATTGCATCAATGCACATTCCACTGTAAGGATCCTTTAAAATGAATTGCTATCAAATCACACAGACCAATTGGTTAAAACTGTTCTAAGGAAACCCAGCAGACTGTATGAAGACATTGACTTGCAGCATTCACTCCTCCTGAAAAAGCGCATAGTGACAGTGGATAGTCACTCGCATTATGTCGTTGACTTTGCACAAATCCCTACCAAGCATGCATGTGTCGTTGTGTCGTTGACTTTGCACAAATCCCTACCAAGCATGCATGTAGTGACAGTGGAGAGGAAAATGCCGTTTAACAAGAAGAAACCTCCAGCCGAACTAGTCTTATTGTGAACGTCCGACTGGGGTTTGAGAAGACAGAGCAGACACACGAAAATAAACCAGAAACTCTTATCCAGGAGTACTTTTACTGTCAGAGAAGGTAATGGCAGACCAGCTCTGTGAGTAGCTGTGTCTAGGAAAGAAAGCTGATAGGCTCTGAGCTGGTTCTCCGGTCAAAAGGATGAAAGAGAGCACATCCAGTTAGTTGCAGTAAAAGCTCAGCCAATAGCTGAGCCAGTTAAACTACGTAGCAGTATTGCACTGGCACCCTT
The DNA here is from genome assembly GCF_011125445.2 of Fundulus heteroclitus. NCBI lineage: Eukaryota > Metazoa > Chordata > Actinopteri > Cyprinodontiformes > Fundulidae > Fundulus > Fundulus heteroclitus. Next base: position 5,028,736 of record NC_046383.1, read on the forward strand.
ATAAAATTGTCTGGGTACCTGAGCCAATCAGGCTCAGGTACCCAGGCTCAGGATGAGGTTAAATTTTGCTAACTTTAATCTTCACCAGCTAACTTTAATAAAAAGACGACCCAGGTCATCTGGTGATTGCCATAAAGAGTTTGGGGGATCTTCTGGACAATTCCCTGTAATTGGACAAACAGATCAATGCTGTTAACCTTTTACCAACAATGAAACATTGCTAAAGAAAAGCCTTAACTCTCTTTTAGTGACGCTGAGAAGGTTATTTATGGTTTTATCACCTCTCATCTGGACTACTTTAAGTCTTTATCTGTTGGACTCGATCAATCATTCTTGCATGATCTGCAAATAGTTCAGAACACTGCAGCTTGTCTTTTAACAGCAACCAAGATGCATGAACACAAGAGTCCGGTTTTAAAATCTATATATTGGTTTCATGTGCGCCATAACATTGAATTTAAAATCTTATTGCTCACTTTTATGGTTTTTAATTGGTCCAGCTGGATCTTATTTAGATGACTTTCTCAACATCCAAACACCTTTAAGAACACTGCGGTCAACCAGACAGTTTCTACTTAATGTTTCAAGATCAAAGCTAAACATAAAGGTTATCAATTATTCTCTGTGGTCAACCGAAGACTGTGGAATACCTTTCCTCTATATGTCCACACCACGCAGAGCATACAATCATTTACATGTCTTTGAAAAACTCATCTCTTTTCTCTGGCCTTTGAGTATGAAACACCAAATGATTTTTAGAAATAGTTCTGTGTTGTATTCATCCCTATTACAGTTTAATTGTAATAATTATTGTATGATTGTTGGTGTAACAGTGAAGCACTTTGGTCTCTTGTTGTTTTTAAGAGTGCTATATAAATACATTTGACATTGCCATTGACATTGCAGCTGAGTTAAGATTACAAAGAGTCTCTAAAAAACCATTAACATGCCTCACTGCCTCACCAAACAAATATGTTCTCTCATCTGCGTCAGCAGAAAGGCTCAGAAATGAGAGGTCTAATGAGCTCTTTGGTCAAATGTCACGGGGATTAGGTTCCCATCATGGCCATTTTGAAACTGAGATTTAACAAGATCAGAATCACTGTTTAGAGATTGAATTAAGCCCCCGTCAGGTTGCTTGCTCAAAGGAGACAAATGCCATTAACCATATACAAAAAGATCCCAACTTTATTAATCAAAGCTGCTTGCACATGAATAAAATGCATTGTTAAAATGAATCTCCAAGAACAAGATTTAATGGTGGCTCTGCTTTCTTCATGAGTCTTTTTTATCTCCAAGTAATTATTTAGATGTTACCTTGAATGACTTCCCTCTACCTTAAGGCTAGAACTTGCTAAGAGTTAAAGAGAAAGATGCTCTGCAAAACATCCAAAGAAAGCCCAAGTGAGTTTTTTTATTTTATTTTACTAAGTCATAGAACTAAAGGGGGAAATAAGCATTGTGCTGATCATACATGTGACAATAAGTACAATGCTCATAAAAGATATATCCATGGATGGAACTATATACCTGTACAGGATAAATGATGGCATCCTGACTGCCATTATGTATTGAGATGACATCTTTAGACACATCATTAAACCCTTTGCTGGTGCAGTGACTCCTGGGTTCATGCTCAGCCTCATGTGGCAAGAGTGTGAAAGCAGTTCCTGGAGGATGAAGGAACTGACACTACTGACTGGACTTCATGATCTCCTGACCTAAATCCAATGGAAGCTCTCTGGGATATTATGTTTAGGTCCATCCGGTGCCACCAGGTTGGACCTCTGACTGTCCAGGAGCTCAGTTATCCCCTGTTCAGGGTCTGGAAGGACATACCCCAGGAAACCATTGCCATCTCATAAGGAGCAAGCCCTGACGTCGTCAGACAAGGACGTAGAGGCAGTACAAACTACTAAAGACCATTTTGAGTTGTTGCAATTACAATTCAGCAAATCTGACTAGCCTGATGCATCAGTTTATCAATTTTGGTTTTCTCTGACTTCAGATTAAGCCCTCTGTGGGTTGATCATTTAAAATTTCAGTAAATGATGTGGCATCCTTTTGTTCCTAACACATTACCAACTCTATATCCGTGTGGATATCCAGGATTATTTTTGTTGTTGTTTTTTATTTGGATCTGATCTGTTTTCATTAATCAGGGACAAACATTAACAGTTTATATGGGGCCACCCATAGAAAGTGTGGTATTAATGGAAATATTTTCAGAAAAGTATGACATTTTCCATCATCTTTTAATTGTGTTTTTATCTGACGGAAATTTGAAGGCAAATAAAAACACAACAATTAAAAGACTCCCTTTAGCAGTAGCTGCATGTTATCTGAAGAATATAATAGAAATAATTTTTTGAGACCAACTGACAGTTCACCCCAAATGCGAATGAATTATTTATTTGTAGATGTCTTCATAGATTAAAGAACAAAATAAGGTATAATAATAATTTTATAACTTTTCAAACTCAAAATTTAATTCCTCATCGGATCATTTTGTGTTACAACCAATCTATGTTCTGTACAATATATTTCATCAAGACTCATAAAATACTCAATTCAAACAAAAGGTAGTCAGTGTCAAACTTCAAAACAATCAGAAGTCTCCAGAAAAATGGTGCTCTCCTCTGGGTAACGTTAAATTTTTATTGTTTGGTGTAAAATCCTACACAAGTGTTAGCAGAAATGTGTCATGGTCTGTGAATCTTTGTTTCAGAATTAATTTATATTTGTTATTTAAATTTTCTTCTCTGTTTTGCATAATTAAAATGTTTTAATCTACTCACCGGTCACTTTATTAAGTATACCTGTTTCATTGCTGTTAATCAATCAGCAATAATTGTTAAAAACATCTTACATGGCATCAGATCAACACATTTAAGCATCTAAACATGAGGAAGACAACTTCATGAAGTTCAAGCAGAGCATTAGAATAAGAGAAAGAAACTGGGTGAGTAGTGTCTTTGAATTTGCCATCGTTGGTGGTGCCAGACCAGCTGCTATGGGTATTTCCGAAACTGCTAATCTTCTAGGATTTTCATTCAAAGTCATTCCCAAGTTGCTGAAATAGGTGAGAAGAAAATGGTCAGCTGTGTAGATGAAGTTGATGTCAGAGGTCAGAGGAGAATGGGCAAGGAACAGTATCTCAAAATGCACATATTATGGGGCGCGCTGGTGGTGCAGGGGTTGTGTACGCGGCTCATGTATGGAGGCCTTAGTCCTTGACGCGGTTGACCCAAGTTCAGTCCTGGCCTGTGGTCCTTTGCTTCATGTCTTCCTTCTCTTTCAGCCGCCTTCCCGTCAGCCTACTTTCAACAAAAGGGCCACCTCCAAAAGCATCTAAAGACAATTACAAGGTCGGCTTTCTATCACCTGAAGAACATTTCCAGGGTTAAAGGACAAATGTCTCAAAAGGATCTGGAAAAACTAATCCATGCGTTTATATTTAGTCGAATTGATTACTGCAACGGTGTTTTCACAGGTCTTCCTAAAAAGTGGATCAGACAGCTGCAGATGATCCAGAACGCTGCTGCCCGCGTTCTCACTAAGACTAAGAAAGTAGAGCACATAACCCCAGTTCTAAAGTCCTTACACTGGCTCCCTGTATCTCAGAGAATAGACTTTAAAATACTCCTGTTAGTCTATAAATCCCTGAATGGCCTAGCACCTAAATACATCACAGACTTGTTATCCGTGTATCAACCATCCAGACCACTCAGGTCTTCTGGCTCCAGCCTGCTCTGCAGAACCAGAACCAGAACCAGACATGGAGAAGCAGCATTTAGTTCCTATGCGCCACTTATCTGAAACAAACTTCCAAAAAACTGTAAAAGTGCGGAAAACCAGAGTTCTTTTAAATCAAGATTAAAAAACACATTTGTTTAGGACTGTTTTTGACTGTTCTAGTTAAACTGTTCTACTGAAACAGCATTAGTTATACTTTTTTAGTCCAACTGTTTCTTTTTTGTTTCTACATTTTATTCCTATTGGCTTATATTCTGTTCTATTTTCCTGTATTTTTATCATGTAAAGCACTTTGCATTGTCTTTGTACTGAATTGTGCTATACAAATAAATTTGCCTTGCCTTGCCTTGCCTAGTCAGGAAATATCCTAAAAGGATGCAATCATTACAATCAAAGTAAGTGGAATGCCGCCTCAGAACAACCAACACATTGAACCTTGAAGCAGATGGGCTACAGCAGCTGAAGAGCACACCTGGTGCCCTTCCTGTCAGTAAAGAACTGCAAACAGATGCTCAACCATATTTTTGAAAACATTGCCTTTACTGAATCTTGACTTCATCATCCAGATTGTTGTTTCAGAATTAGGTGTAAACATGCAATGCAATGTTTTGGCTTTTTTAATTTTATTTATTTATTACTTATTTTTTGCCTACTGACCTGGAATTAAAATTGTTTGTTTGAAAGTTTGTACCATTTCATTTACAGACCATGCCTACAATTTTGTACATGTTTTTATGGGTTAGCAAACAACAGTGTTTACCCCACCTAAACTAATTATTTTGTAGAACCACCTTTTGTGGAATTTTCAGCTGCAAGTTTCTTTGGAAACTTGCAGCTGAAGTTTCTATGAGCTCACCACATCTTGCTAGTGAGATTTTGTCCATTTCTCAAGAAGTGCTCCAGCTCCTCCATGTTGGAGTGATTTTCCATTCTAACCATAGCTTCTCAATTGGACTGAGCTCTGCTATTTGACCAGGTCAGTGCAACACAGTTAAATGTTTCCCCTTAAACCTCCTGGAAGGTGAACCTCCTTCCCAGTCTCGTATTTTTTTTTTACAACCCACCCTGACTTGTACTTCTCAACAACTGTGTCCCTAACTTGTTTCGAGAGAGTTCATGGTGTGATGCCTTTTGTGTAGTGATGCTGCAGCATCCAGGGCCTTTAAGGTGAGGTGTGTTTATACTAGCAGATCATGTTAGATATGTCATGTGATCAGAGCATAAAATAAAGTTTTGAATTTCTTTAATCTGCAGGCTACAAGATTATATCCCAGTGTACATTTCAGTCTTTTGCTATTGTTATATAAAGTAGCACAGTAAAACACAAATTAAAAAACCCTGATACAACTTTACCTGCAATCCAGGAATCAACAGAGAGATTTGAAAAAGAGCTATTGCTGGCTTTTTGTCAACACTTCAGTTTGTCCTGCACCTTAAAGTCGAACTTAATAAGACCTTTCTATGTAACTTGAGTGAAGAAATCTGTGTCGACCATTGGAAAGGTGTTAATTGAATCCCCCATTGGCATCGTAACCATGGTGAAAGCACGTAATCTCAGCACATTACGATTCAACACCATGTAAAGTGGTTTTAGAGAGGTTTGGTCTTTGTTCTCTGTCTTTGTCAAGTCCCCCATGTTTATCCTTCGAATCTGTGTGAAATCTTTAAATACTGTTGCTCTATGTTTGTTTCCAACTTTGCCTGTCATTGTCAACTTCAAACTGAGTAACGTAGTAAAATAAAAAATAGAATGGATCTCACACTGGAGCTGTTGTGGGTTAAAAACATAGCCTGGGATCTCTCTTTATGAGTTTGCACGTTCAGTCAGGGTTTTGTTTTTTTTTCAGGTACTCTGGCCTCTTCCCACAGTACAAAAACGTGCATGCTAGGTTTATTGGTCTCTAAAGATCCGTCCACCCAACTCACCCACTGATTGCTAAAGATAAACACCAGTCTCCCTTGAACTTTCATGATGATGCATAGATAAATGAATGGGTGGATGGATAGTACAAATTACTACATGTGGACTATATAAATATGCATGATAATTAATTGTGATATATAAAAAATAATAAAAAACAAATGTGGTTTATTTTTGTTTATTATATTTTTATTTTCCCTTTATAAATAAAGTGTTCTTCATTTCTTTGGCGAGGAGCCAGTTCTGCACTTGCTTACTGCATTCTTTACCCCCCACACAATCTGTGTAACACAAACAGGTCTTTGATAGTGCAACACTAGCTTCTCTAGCTATTATTTGCAAAAATATGCATAAAATGTAAAAATGCTTTACTTCATCCAAATGTGGGCAAACTGTGTCATTACAAAGAGACTTATTTGCTTGGTAGGGCTATTGTTTCAGAATTAGGTGGTGCAAATATGCTAACAGCTGCATAAAGTTGCCACTTTGTGTTTAACTTCTTTGAGCAAATAAAATACATTCAGAATCCTATACTTCTATAACACACTATGATATGAGTTGAGTTGTGCTTTAATTTAGCTGTAGCAGCGCAACCATCCCGGAGCAACTGGATGTTCAAAGGAAACCCATATCAGTCGTTTCTGTCTCCCTCTCTTTCAATCTCTGCTTTGCTCACTGTATTTCTGTCAACCTTCGCTGACAGCCCCTCCCTGCTGAAGGCAATCCAACAATGTCTTGCTCATTGATCAGAGAGGGACTCAGCACAGTGTGGAGGTAAATGGCTGTCACAGGGGATGATAGACCTTAACTCAAGCATGGTTGCTCCTGAGTCCACTCAGCCTCCACTTAAAGTGATGGATGCAAGGATGCGGCCCATCACATTCTTAAGTGTGGGAAAGAGTTTGTTGCATTACAACAAGAAGGTAGAGACATTAACATTTCAGAGCATTATGAGAAATGTTAAATCTGATGTGTCCTTAAGTCAAACAATGGTTTGACTGAAGCACAATATGTTCAAGGCAGTGGTGGCAAAAAGCTGTTAATTAAAATAGATTTATCATTGTACAATTTATTTGTTTAAACACGTTCTACCCAGTAAATGCTTCCCCAATGAAATCACTCAACCACAATTCAATTCCAAGTTTTAAAAATCATTGTATTTGTCATCAAAGTCATCTCCATGGATGAGGTAACCATGTTGATGATGGACAGTCCATGCACTAAATGACTATTCAGTCGATGCTGAACCTGTCTTTTCTTTGAGAAAGTTCAGATTTTTTGAAGGTTTTAGTCAAAGGTTCTGAACAATAGGCAGGTTTTTATTAAAAAATAACTTTCACTGTCAAAATAATAGTTTTCAGCAAAAGAAAGCATTTTAGTGATTATTAGTGACATTGTTATTATTACCAAAAGCATTAATCATTTTACATACCAAAATGTGAAGAATAAAATCTCTTTGTAGTTAAATCAGGTATATTATTTTTAGCCAGTATCTAATTTCAGTACTTATTTCATCTTTATTCAGTAATTATTTTTTGTGCAAAAACTAAGTTATTTCTGAAAATACTCACATGTATGACCAGAATAAATGTTCCATCAGAGAAAAATCAGAAACAAATAACTTTAGAACCTTTTCTCTGAAAATCGTAAATTTGCCTTAAAAATAAATAGAACTTTTTCCAATAAAGTTTTAGTGGCAAAATACCAAAATGAAAGAGAATGTCTTTCTAATTATGTCCTAATTTGAAATTTAGTTTCTTCCAACAACTTTAAATTGTCTAATAAATATCAAGTATAAATCACTCCTAACTTGTAAAACACAATATTATATAAAGTGCCATTAATAGTTTTTTTTTGTTTCATCTGTCATTTTCCTAAATCAGTTTTTTACACTATGCGTCAGGGTGATTGTGATGAGGGTGTTAGTTGTAATTCACCACCGGATCTGAACACTTTGATAATTTTACAGAGGGTGCTGTCTGTTTTTGCCTTCCATCTCAGATCAAATGACTTCTGTGCAGTAAATTATAATCCTTCCTCATTGTTGAGTGGATTAAAAAAGGATAAACAACATTTGAAAGTGAAATGAGCACAATGCATTATATTACCAATGGCAGTAAACTACATCTCTAAAGCTGTGAGGAACACCAACATTTTTATTTTGCCGTATCCTCAGATCTGTGTGCAGGTTGGTTTTTTTTTTGGTTTCATTTCTGGGGATTTTATTGGATTATAATCAGATGTCTCATCAACCAGTAATACAACATGTGCTTATGGGGATGGGTACCGAAATCGGTACTTTACAGGTACCGACCGAATCCTGTCGGTATTACTGAGTACCGATTCACATAAAATCAAATGGCACCATGTTTTGGTAGCTAAATGCATCATTGTGACACTGAGCAAGTGGAAGAGTGAACAATTTTCCAGGCTGAATATGAACACAACATTACACGCACAAGCCGCTGGTCCAGTAAACAAAGTAAGTATGGCTGATTGAAAGCTTTCAACAGTATGTCTCCACTTTTCAAAATGCTCGCTGCAAAATCTGTGGTGCGAAGCGCAAGACCAGCGGTGGGAATACTTCTAATCTGCGGAAGCACCTGGTCACTGCCACCAATTCAGCTAATTTCTCGCTATATTTAGCAACATTTCAGATCTATCTACCAGCCTTTTTTTTGAAAAGCGACTAGCAAAAAAATCTAGTGACTTTTGTTTTGTTATTGGATGACTTCCCGTGAAAGCGGCCAATCATTCTGTAGTTGTCTTGAGGCAGCGGCGAGTGCTGCTGTGAGCCCCTTCACACTTCTCTTAGCACTGTTTCACACAGACAGCTGCTGCAGCCTTGTCCCGAATCCCGCCTGCAGCCAGAGCAAAGAGCAGAGAGGAGAACATTTTCGTTCACTCCTTGCAAATGTATTCCACCCTGGATTACAAAACTGGATAAAATATGTTGTTTTAAATATAGCTTTTTTCCTTCTCTTAAACTGTTGCTCTAAAACAACACAACCTCAATCCCGTATTCACCCTGTTCTCTCTGTGCCTCTGATAACTGTTGTTTTGATAAAAATATGTGTCTTATTTGTATGCATTTAGGCAATGTATCAATGTATTTAATAAGGTTCAATTGTAGATCCAAACTTTATATATCGAGAAATAAATAACTTAAATTGAGAAATATACTGATTTTATTAATAAACATTTAATTTAACATTTAAAACAATAACATTTATTTCTACATAAACACACAAAAGTACCAAAGATACGTACCGCTGAGTATTGGTATCAATTCCCAGGTACTGGGTATCGGTCCCGTATCAGTACAAATGTGAAAGGTTCCCATTTGTATGTGCTTATGATCACTAGTTCACCATACAGGTTGAAACATGGTTCTTTAAGGAAAAACACATGTAATTTACGATGTATAACGACAAGGTGAGATGGAGCTACACACTAACGTTGTGGAAAATGGTGTCATGTAAAAAAGTCTGAGACCAGATTGAGCACAGCAAAAACACAAAAAGATGTATACTGCATCAGTAAGGGGTCTCTTAGACAAAGATTTCAAAGTTGGAAATGTGTTTATTTATTTATTTGCTGCTTTATTTATTTTTAAAGTCAAAAGATGTCCAGCAGTCCCACAAACTTAGAGCAAGTACAAACCAGCGGGATCCTGTGGATTCACTGACATGCTGGAGAAGACTGACAATAATTGGTCTTTATGTGTGAGGTGTGGCTTTTTAGCTGCAATTCTTCCATAAACAAGCTTGCACAAAAACACAGAAACGGGTGCAGAAAATGTGAAGCATGACAGAGGTTGATTGCAAGTTTGGGACTGATTTTGCAGGACATTTGCACATAGATACTTGCTGATGAAATTCTAAAATTGGTCAGGATTTATGATGTCCTTAGTGCCGAGAAATACATGCAAATACCTATCCATCATCAGATAAGTGTTGTTCCCAAAATTATTCTGTAGTAGAACAATGACCATAAACATAGAGTCAATGTCAGCAGCTATTTTCAGCAAAAAGCAGAACAAGGTGTCCAGAGTCATAGCGCAACCCCAATAAACCCCGCCCTTGACTTTATCAAGTTAGTCAAAATTACTTAGAGAAGCAGAAGGATTTAACTAGCATTACAGCCTGAGAAGATCTGTGGTTAGTTCTTCAAGATGTTTTAAACTATCTACCAATTAAAACACTTCAAAAACTGCAATTATACCAAGAAGAATTAAAAATGTATTTTTCTGTTTTGAAATGTAAACGTAATGAAATAAAATATTAATTTGATATTTGTGCTGTTTATTTAGTGGATAGCATTATTGATATTAGAATAATTTCATGGGTTTAAATACAGGATATATATATAAATATACTTCTACCAAATGCTGTATTTGAAAAGTTATTGGGTAAGAATAACAGCAAACAGACATTCCTAAAGAAAACTAATTAATCCAATTCTGAATGTCTTGTCGAAGGCTGTTGTAAGAAAAGAAAACATGGCAGCAGGAATGCCATTACACACACACACACACACACACACACATATATATATATATATATATATATATATATATATATATATATATATATATATATATATATATAAACAGACAACAAAACGGAAGGGATCATCATGGATGGCAGGCAACAACAGCCATCGAAGATAAGGTGTGATCTGATCAAAATTGGTGAAAAATAGGTGTAGTTATACTTAGCAAGGTGATTATTGGATGGTAAAGTGATAAATCCTATTAGGAGCTATGTAAAAACTGTGAGACGAGCAGAAAACTGCGAGACTGGGAAAAAACCACCCATTGAGAATAAGGGATTAAATACATAAAACAGGGGGAAAAAATTACCTATCGCTAAACAAAACCTGACCCAAAGTTAAAAACCAGACATAACATTGGCACAAAAGCGTCATAACTTGTATTATAAAACAATGTTTTATAATACAAATTATACCTTTGATTTGAACAAGATATGTGAAAGCTTAACAGCTTCTCACTTTTATGGATGAAAACATCTCTATGTCCCCTGATTGCCACATCCTCCATAGTCATCAGATGCTGTTGAAAGCCCATGTGCTCCGCCACCAGTGTCTTGCTGGCTCTTTGCCTGGCATCCCAGAGCCATTTTCTGAGATGGGAAACAGTTCTCCAGGCACCAGAGCAACACATGTAAACCAAACAGATTATCTCTTCCTCAGTTAGCAGTGCATCCTCTGGCATCTGCAGCTGATTTCATGGAATGTATATTTACTCAATCTGCACTAGCAGTGGTGGGAGGAAAATAGGATAATAAGATTTTACAACAAAAAAAAATCTACATTGAATAGTTTTCCAAACCTTGCTTTAGCAAAGAACAATGAAACAAAAGGAGAAAATAACACAGTCACAGCTGCATGCTTAGATGCTTTCAATGTTAATATGCACTATTTGTCATATTTGCTGAAAAGGCACACACTGTGGAAACCTTGCCAAAAAGGACAGGCAATTATCTTTGACAAGAACAGTTCTTCTGTGTAAGACATTTTGACAGTGGTGATTGGTTTGTATTCTTCTATATTTCAGAATCAAGCAGAGAGGTTGCAGCAACTGATTTTGTTCTTTTTCCAAAGGAATTTCAGTTACCGTTCACAAGCATTGCAGGGGATGCGTAAATACTAAAAGTCTTTCAATATCCGGTCAATATACTTATATATATATTAGTTTTGGTGCAAGCAGATATGCGGCATTTACTTGCTTGCTTAATGTTGTTTGAACAAGGACACAAAAAACGTTTTTGCACAACATTAATGCTGGAAGCCATTTTTGTTGGAGGAATTTAAAGCTATTGTGTTTTCAGCCAAGTGAAATACAATCAGACTGTTTCTAACGCTATAAGTAGCTACAGCCTGCGTTCTGCAGATTCAGACACAGTAGTAAGGGACTATTCTTATACCAAGCTCTTCGGATCAGTCGTCCTCTTTCGCCCGCTGCTTGGAGCAGCACAGGGGAGAAGCTCTCATCTTCCTCTCTTTACGTGGGCCTTCGTGAAGAGACCGTCTACACTGGCGAGACCCACAACCATGTGCAGGCTGGACCCAACTAACTAAAGCCTGCCTTCTTCAACGTTGAAACCTAAGCAGCCGACCGCCATGAAATAGGCTGTTTGTAATCTTTCCTCAGCTTTGCAGGAGAAAAGCTAACCTGAAAGTTGCTCCCACTGCAAACTGTGCAGAGGCCCTCATAGGAAGCCTAGGGAAACCCTTCAGATCCCCATGCTCCACTGGCCAAACACTGCCCACCGGAGACTCTTGTAAACCTCACCCAGGCTTGGTTCCCAAACACGGGCTTTCCCCTGAGCTAGCCGCTTGCTCACTGCCCCGGCCCGAAGAACCAGCTTCACCCAGGAGCAATTAACTGCAACTAGACGCCACAAACTCAATTGAACGGACACAGAGGCAGAGGTTTGGCAGAGAAATGAGCAGGGAAAATTAAATGGTTTAGTTTTAATGTGTTTTTAAGGTTTGACTGAGCTTGACCTGAAGCTAAAATGCTAAGCCACCCGCAGAAGTTCTTGAAACCATGCTATGCCCATGTGTTTTGGGTGTCTTTTACAGTTATAAAAAACTTTATTTCCATAAGGGTTTTATACATCTATGGGACATTGATGTTTGTGTGTTCCGGTTAATAGCCACCTAGATAAACATAGCTACAGCTTGTTTAAAAATAATTAGTGATGTCTAGATATCGATACCGGTTTTGGTATTGGGCTTGATACGCACGTCACGAACTCATATTCGTACTTGTGAAAGCCAACCAATACTATGAGCCGATACCGATTTTGTGCTTGATTTTCTTCCTAGGCTGGGCTACACTGCAACTCAAAGGCTAGGCATCACTCTATACCAGATAGTGGTGCTAATACACCAAGAGGCTGTTTGCCGAACAAAGAAGAAGCAAGAAGATAACTGAAGCTCTACCCAAAGTCATTACCCTTGATGATCAATCGTTTTTAGTGGTCAATGATGTTAAGTTATGTGTGATCTATAAGTATCAATTTATTAAGTACTCAGTATCTGTACTTGGTTTTCATCAAGTATCTAAACTGATGTACTCATACTTGTACTCGATCTGGAAAGAACTAGTATTGGGAAGCCCCTAAACATAACGCTTGTTTTTGTTTCGCTCCACCATCATCCCATAGTGTTATGAGCATTGGTACAGTATTAATAGGTAACATTAATGTCGATTTAATGGTGTTTTGTGTAATTTGAGATGAACTTATCAAGTTAATGGCAACAAGGCCAGGATGTGCCCCACCACGACACAATTCATTTCCGGTTAACCATCCGCTACAGCGCCCTCTAGCTTCCTAAGTAACCTATTTGAGTCTTAATTATTTCCAGAAGAAATCAATACATCAACAACAATCAAGTGTGCTAAAGCTTATTTACTTTAATCAGTAAATAATTGTTTAAAACTTTATTTCGTAATATAGGTTTATCTAACCTGGAGTTGCATTGTGAATGGGTTGAACACATATCAAATCTTGTTCTAAAGCGGTTTATCTAATTTAACCTCATTCCACATTCTTTAAGTCGAACTCTGGTTCTCTAACTTAGATCTGCAGTGGACCCAAGATTCATTGAATCATTCTCGTGATGATGGTTTTAACCTTCTTCTTAACTTTATTTATCTTTTTGTGTGTAAATAGTTCTTTAGTATTTTTTGCTTACGTTCCACTAGTCTAGTAGAGAGGATTTGTTAATTAAAATATAGTGCTATTTCAGATAAACAACATTCTATAATGGTGTTGCCTGGATATGCATTTGTTAATTAATTCTTATACCTGAAGAGAAGTTGTCACTCATTTATTCCATATGTGCGTACAGTTTGCTGTTAAAAAAATGCCAGTGCTTGAATAATCCTTTCAACTATTGTCCTAATATCAGCTGATTGGGCAGATATTCAGTGGACAATACCTAACAGACCGAGACTTATTTAAAAAGAACATTAGATAACTTTAAAACATGCTTAATAGCTCAACACTGTAGTTGGTCCTGTTTAGAAACACTTTTTGTTATACTGGGAGAGATGGACCTTTCATCCTGACAGTAGTAAATACATTATGTATTCAGAAAAAGGAGGCTAAAAAATTTGATCTCTGTGGAAGCTGCAGGTCTGTAAAAACTCTGACCAATTACTGCCATTCAGTCCAAATGGCAGTGATTGGTCAGAGTTTTGGTCCCGCTCTCAACCTCTCTGTCCCTTAATTTCCAGAGGTATCATCTTATCTATTGGTTGTTTCACATGCCAATCACATAATGCCAGTGTGTGTGCTTGTTCCTTGTTAGTTTCTGCTCAGCAGTTAGCTTTGGTGTTAGCTGTTCATTTTAGCTCCACTGCTCACAGCGTATACTTTGAACATGGCTGAGAGTTGCAAGAAGCAAACCGTGTACAAGTTCATGAGAAGAAGAGGAAAGCCTCAGTAGAAATAAATAAGACCAGAGTGGATTTGGGACATTTGTTTCACACAATCCCCCTGAAGAGCGGAAGAGCAAGGTAAGACGGTCTTGCGCATGCACAGTTATTCAAAAAGGGATTTGAGGAAACTTTGGAAAAAATCACAGAATCTACCTTTAAGATCCATAGGTACTTAGTGCATTGCTGTTTATGCTTAATAATGACATAAGTCGGTGGCCCTGGGGTAGAGCATGCACACCATGTTAGGAGACATCAGTCCTTGACGGGGCCGTCTCTGGTTCGAGTCCCAGCCAGTGGGCCTTTGCTGCATGTGTTCCCCCTCTCTCTCATCCTCGATTTCCTGTCAGCTTACTGTCAAAAAAAGGTCATGAGTGCTTAAAAAAAAGGGTGCAGCAGTGGTGGAGCGGTCGAGCACCTGACCGAAGTTCAGAAGGTTAATTCCTACATGTGGTCGTCCTGTGGACATTTGTCGCTTGTTTTCCCCCTCTTTCTCCACCCCAGCCCCTGTCAGCTTACTGTCAAATAAAGACCATTAGTGCCAAAATTAAATACATAGACACAAAGTAAGATGTAAGTCAGGAAAAATATAAATAAATCAAAATCTAGCATGTGCTCCAACTTGTTTATTTGGAAATCGACAATTCATTTCAGCTATTCTTGTGATGATGAAGCCTAAAGGTGCATAAAAAATACAATGAAACGGAACTGAACTTTTATCAGCTTTACCACGTGTCATTCACCTTTTCACAGTTTACACTTATTAGCTGACCATATTAACTTTGAATCTCTTGTGGCATTCTATAGCCAATCAAAGACACTTGAAAGTTTCTATTTTATTTTTACACACGGAGATAAGGGCCTTACTCAAGAAGAACACACCTAATTAAATTCAGTGAGCAATTATCCTACAAGCTGATTAAGTATGTGAGAACCCCTTGTAATTAACCAGAGCAAACGGATATTAACTGATGATCTTTATTCATGTCCTATGTATGTCTTTACTGTGTTAGAGTTGTGTGTCTATATCAGCATCATGTATTCAGGAATGTTTGAAGTATTCAGTCCTCTGAAAATACGAAAAGCACCACAGAACACCCTGAGGCAAAAGTGTTTATAAATATACAGTATATGTTTCGTTATCACTTTATAAAGTCCATACATTTAAGTCTGGTAGTAGCTTTTCTACAATTAAAACATATTTAGTTCCTATGTTGATGTGTAAAGCTGCTGCCAAACAGTTTTTGATCATGCAATGCACACTGTATTGCAAAAAGTGTTGGATCATCCCTCAAAATCATATAAGTCATGTTTACTAATCATTCTATGACCACAGGTGTTTAAAATCCAGCACAAAGGAATGCAGACTGCTTTTATAACCATCTAAGAATTAGTCACTCTCGGGAGCTTGATAAATTCCAGGGTAATACCGTCATAGATGCCATCTGTGCAGTAAATCCTATCGTGAAATGTCTAACCAACTAATTGTTACTCAGCAAATTTGGTGGGAGATTACCATTAAGTAGAAGGGACTGGGAATGACAACAGTGGGTCAACCAATGCATAGCGCATAGGGTGCAGATATTGCCAACTTTTGACATTCAATAGCAACAAACCTAAAAACTTCACATGACCTTTAAGATTTCCTCAGCAACGGTGTACAGAGAGCTTCATATAGTGGGTTGCCATGGCCAATCAGCTGCATCCAAGCCTTACCAGGTGCAATGAAAACGATCAGATGCAGTAGTGTTAAACATGCCACTACTGGACTGTTGAGCAGTGGAAATGTGTTGTCTAGAATGATCAATAATTTCATTTCTGTCTTACAATCAGTTTGGATTCAGCAGTTTGGAACTTGTCTGACCAAATATTGTAAATTGTCATTTTTTGGTGCAGAGGCAGTTGAGGTTTTTTTGGGCTCCCGTGAAAGTCTTACTACTTCACTATTTAGTTTTACCAAGTTTTTCCAACTTTGTGGGAACAGTTAGAAGTTGAAACCTTAATGGGCAAGGCAAGGCGAATTTATTTATATAGCACATTTCAGTAAAAAGACAATGCAAAGTGCTTTACATGATTAAAATATAGGAAAATAAAACAGAATAAAAGCGAGTTGGAATAAAATGTAGAAACAAAGTAAAACATTGGAGAATAGAAACTAAAAGCAAATATTAAAAACAGTTGGACTACAAAGTTGAACTAATGATGTTTCAGTAAAACAGTTTAACTAGAACAGTCGAAGGCAATCCTAAACAAATGTATTTTTAATCTCGATTTAAAAGAACTCAGGTTTTCAGCACTTTTACAGTTTTCTGGAAGTTTGTTCCAGATAAGTGGAGCATAGGAACTAAATGCTGCTTCTCCGTGTTTGGTTCTGGTTCTAGGTATGCGGAGTAGGCTGGAGCCAGACAACCTTAATGGTCTGGATGTCTGTGATGTGCTAAGCCATTCAGTGATTTATAGACTAATAGAAGTATTTTAAAGTCTATTCTCTGAGATACAGGGAGCCAGTGGAAGGACTTTAGAACTGGGGTGATGTTCTCTACTTTCTTAGTCTTAGAAAACCTACGCAAGCATGTGGAGATAAATAGAAAAGGGTAAAGAACAGTGGTCTCCCACTCAAGCCCTCGAGGGCCAATGTCTTGCAGCTTTTAGACGTGTCCCTTGCCCTAAACACCCGTATCAAATGCAGTCCAGCTCTGCTAATGAGCCCCTATTGGAGTCAGGTGTGTTAAAGTAGAACTGCATCTAAAGGTTACAGGACACTGGCTGTAGCTGTAGAGGACTGGAGTTTGAGAACCCTGGTTTAGAATTTAGTGAGGAATTATGCTAAACTTTGTTGGACAGAGGCGCACAACATGCTTGTGCTTTTTTTCTAACGTTTTAACATTGTTAATGTAATCTAAAGCTAAAAAGAGTATCATCAGTACTAAGCAGGTGGCATCTAATTACTGCATGTACAAAACCAATCACTGCCATTTGGTTCGAATGGCAGTGATTGGTCCAGACATCAAATTAAACTGTCATAGTCCATGGCAAGCTTCGGACCAACATGCAGGTGAACCTCTCAGTAGGCAATGGTCAAACTTTAACAAGTTTATTGAATTAAAAAAGAGATCTAGATGACAGGCCCAAAGGGAGTTGGATACTGATGAATTGTAGATCACTATGAGGGAAAGGCATGAGATGAGTGTAGTGGATAAACGGCCAAACTTGTGAGAAGAGGCATAGGAGTCTGGGGGTGTTGATCTGCACATGGTGAGCTGCGGTCCATTATGAAGTAGATAGTAAAGCGTTAGAGGGTGGACCAGTTTGCTGGAGGTTCCAAAGAATTAAGGAGCTTGTGGTTGTTGGTTGTGGAAAAAACTGCTGAGAGGTTATGAAACAAGGAGGTTTGAACTGAGGGTCTAAAAAGCATCACAGAGAGAGAGAACTTGGATACCACTACGGTTGACACTCGGAGTCGATACTCGCAAACTGTTTTTGGATGTGCTGTGTTGCATATCTCTGTTCGAAGGCGAGAGATGACCGGCATGAAAACTAGGGTGTAACAATACCTTGATCCACAGTGGATCGAGGTATTGTATGGATGTATGTATAGTATCGATTATATGATTAATGATCCAATTACTTCACTGCAAAATGAAAACATAAATCCATATCATCATTTTAAATGACATGAGACCATTGTGAACAGGTGATTTATTATTATTATTATTGTTATTTTATCATTATCATTATTTTTTTCATTTAATTAGAAGAAAGTGGTTTTTGATTTAAATGTCTGATGCTTGTAAGAGCTTAGAAACAAAATGGTCCAATCATATTTGTTTTTTATGAGTTTATAAATGTAAATAATAGTGTTAGATGGGTAAATGATATTGCGTCATATCGATCACAGACTTGTGAATTGAATTTAATAGAATTCGTATCGTGGGGATATACACCCGTTATGAATATATGTTAAAGGATGATGCTAGAGCATTATTTACTTGACGCAGCATATTTTCAAATGCCACAGAAAAGCACTGCAGATGGTAGCGCTTTAGACCTGCGGCAATAATTTCTTGCAACGAATTAGATTGATGAATTGAAATTTTAAACAAGACTTATAAAGACAAGCAAAATATTTTATAAGGGAAAAACACTACTGTGCTGGAGATACTAATACAGAAGAAATTGCAAACAATAACCTCCTTTTTTTTTTAGATTTTTAGGAATCCTTCCACCTTAGGTTTGTTTTTACTTTTAAATCTTTTAGAAGCTCTAACTGTTTGCGCTGCTCCTCTCAAGCTCCAGTTTAGGTCAGCTGAGGCAAAGCTTTCTTTGCACGGCCATTTAATTGGTCTGCAGTCATTTTACTCTTTCAG